>NC_133473.1:18707254-18718735 GCF_025370935.1 Choristoneura fumiferana
AGCAATTTAAGCTCATCGTAATTCATATGGTGAAATGGAACGGGTGATGAAGCACCAGGACTCCTCAATAATAAACGTCTCTGCATCGGACAAAGCAATTTTTAGTAGATCTTTTACACTAAAAAGCGTGAAAAAAAAATATAACTAAAAATAGAACCGACTACAAAAAAAACATGAAAATAATTTTCTACCTGTCTTGAGTCGGTGCCTCAGCACGAGCCAGCAAGAGTGATTGGAGCCCAATATACTCGTATAGTTGTAGGTGAGGTAGACGATTATAGGTCCACTCCTGCTGGCTCGTGCTGATTCACCGACTTCAGACTTTTTTTTTTATTCGACTGGATGGCAAACGAGCAAGTGGGTCTTCTAATGGTAAAAGATCACCACCGCCCATAAACATCTGCAACACCAGGGCCGCAGGGGTATTGCAGATGCGTTGCCAACCTAGAGGCCTAAGATGGGATACCTCAAGTGCCAGTAATTTCACCGGCTGTCTTACTATCCACGTCGAAACAGACTGGGAGAAAATTATTTTCATGGTTTTTTGTAGTCGTTTCTATTTTTTGTTGTAAATTTTATTTTAAGGTATACATCGTATCATACCCTGACCGTTATATATAACAAGGTATCAGGCAAAAATATATTCTTGGTTTTGAAAAGTAAGAGACTATAATAAAAATAAATAATAAAAATCATTTATTTTCTCCTCACAAAAGTACATAGGTACATACAATACAGCAGCAATACACACAGGACAGCAATAGTTGTGAAAAATATTATAATGTAGTTTTAGAATAAGTAGGTACTGGTACTGGTAACTTTTGTGAGGGACTGGAGTCTGAACTAGGTAAAACCTGTATTACAGATCTCCAGGCCCCCATATGCCCACTATAAGCAATTATAGCACGTTTCCTAACCAACCGAAATGCACTTGACATTTCGTTCCTGACACGTTCCTAATACAATCATGTCAGGATACGGTGTAGCGGGTAGAGGCCTTTAAAAGACGTTCCTGATGCGGGATTTACACTCTCGCCTCGTGCGTCGCCTCGCGCCTCGTCTAGTATCTCGGCCCGCGGCTCGCGTGATCGATGGTAATGAGCTTCCTGTTTACACTCTCGTGGCGAGTTCAGTTGTTTGAGCTTACAACCTGAGCAGCATAAGGTTCAAACTCGAATGAAGCGAGAGCGCGAATGTAAACACCAAGCTCGCGTTCGTCGCGAGGTCTTTTGACTCGTGCCCTAAAACCGCTCCGGAGGCGAACGCGAACGCCCCCCGCCCCTCGCCTCGCGACTGGTACGCGAGTGTAAATGCGGCATAAGCTATAAATTGTGTTTACGCGAAAACGTTCCTGATAATCGACATAATGTTCCGCTCATTAGGAGAGGGGGGCTCTAATCGAACGGTAATGGCCGCCGCGGGTTTTTAACACCCTCTATTTTCCCCGAGGCTATCTTATCTTGAACTTTTTTGGGGTAAACCGACTTGCTTTAGGTGGTTTACTTTTATCGAAAGTCAACATGTTTATACAAATCTTCTGGGTTTTTATGGGTAAATATTTGTGTACATATTGTAGAACAAAAAAATCGAGCAAGTGCACATCGAACTCACGCACTGAGAGTCGTATATCTAAATAATTTATTGAATCAGGCGATACTTTGCGGAGGTCTATAATATCAATGAACTAAAACAATTACTTTGCTCATTTACTAATTAATTACTTTTTTGCATTAAGTTAACTTTTATTAAATTAAATTCAATCAAATTGTGTTAAATTAAATCTCATTTAATTCCATTAGCCTTACAGAATATCCAGTTTATTAAATAGAAAAAAAAGTTTACATAAAAAGGAAGAATACAATACAATACAAATATTCTTTATTGATCACCAAAAGCAGTACAGAGACATTACAAAAATAAATAAATAAACAGGTAGACAATAGGCGGTCTTATCGCTAAAAAGCGATCTCTTCCAGACAACCAATTTCTCAGAAATTAATAAATATGAACAGTTTAATGTAGGTGACAGAAATAGCAGACACGAGAAACGTAATTAATAGACAATAAAAAAAACAATAGAATAATTTGAAACATAAAAATATTCAGCCACATATCGTCAAATTAATAAAAAAAATAACACATTGATCCATCCACAACAAGCCTCGTCAATGTGTTATAATTCTTTTTTTTTTTTAATTTTTATTTTACTAATTAATTATTAGTTACTTTGCTTTGGTTTTTAGTCTAACATCTGGTAGCATTGTGAACGGTTGTGTGGCTCTAAAGATGAGCTCTTTCATTTTTCAATCTATCCAACGATGACAATATAGGATGGAAGTGAAAAAAAAATCCCCACTTTACGTGTATGGGAGGTACCCAAAAAAAATATTTTTATTTTTACTTTCTTAAATTTTTTTTTTTTTTATGTTATGCTTCGCTACTTTGTCACGAATAAATGATTTCTATTTCTATTTTATTTCTATTTTTTTACCACTGTCGGCTTGACTGATAATGTACATTCATGCCAAATCACAACTTTCTACTACTAACGCTCTCTGAGCTTAGCCGCGGACAGGCAGACAGACGAACAGACGTGGCGAAACCAATAAGATTTTCCTAGTTGATTACGGAAACCTAAAAAAGAGAAGCGAAAAAGTTGTCTGTTCATAATAAAGTAAACACCGAACTCCTTTATCCAACGCTTCAAGAACTTTGGCAACTTCGCGAAATCCTCCACGAATAGACAAGTAATATTTATTTTCCTCAATTTCTGAACCCAAATTGAAGACCTGTGTACTCGAAATTGCTTTTCGATCGTCTTTTAAGAATTATCGTCCAATTCCAATAAAATTCTATTGACTTTGATGTATTATGTTAACGAATTAAAAGTAGGGTGTATACACACTGCGTTCTTTAAACGCGCCGCCAATGCGCGATCTAGGGACGCGCGAGTCGATAGTGCGTTTTTTCAACTATCGAATCTAAGAATTACGCGTGAGAAAGAGCGAAAAACTCTAGTAATATAATAATAATTATTTATTAATTTTCTTCACCACCACCGTTAAAATTTTCTACATTGGTTCTTAGTTATTACATAAGGGAGTCAGACCCGTGTGGCAAAGACTGGTGCCCGAACTAGGATGAACCTGTGTGTCGGGTCACCAAGTCTCGGACCCTCAGATGTCTGCAACTACAGTTTACAAAAATGTTGAAACACAAAAATTACTTATAAAAATAGAATGTACTCGTAGGTATGCAAAGTTCTACAAGGTGCGTCTAACTAGCGTGCCTATTTGCGTGTCTATCGATATAAACGCACGCCGACCGCGCGTTAAAACAACGCGTTGTGCATAGACCCTTATATCGAAAAGCAACATACAAAATGGTGTCGATGTGTCTTTGTTTTTTTATCTCTGTCATCGAAATCTGTTTCTTCTGGTTGTCTGGCTGAGTGAATAAAGTTATTAGATACTAGCTGTGGCTTGCGACTCCGTCCGCGTACGATTCGTTTGTCGCTACCCCGCGGGAAATATGCAATTGCCCGTCATTAAAACTATCCTATGTCCTTCAGGTCCATCCAGGACATACCAAGTCTCCGCCTTGTCCTGCCGCGGTGCCAATAGCCATCGTGGGTCACTATGCAGGAGGGATGTTACGGAGTTCCGATTCCGTTTCCGTTAAGTCGGAACTTCCGTTTGATAATAAACATCCGTTTCGGTTCCGGTTCCGTTACTTTTGAAACGGAAGTTATATCGGATACAATACAATACAAGAGACTCTTTATGGTACACCAGAAATAGTAAGCGATACAGAAAACAGATACACAGAGAAAAAATTACAAGGTAAGCAAAGTCGGCATTATCGCTTAAGATCGCTCTTCCAGGCAACCTTTTTTACAGAAAGAAGGAAGGACTAGTTTACAACAGGATCGGATCGGATGTCAATGCTTACCGCGGCGACTGGACATGAGATGATGAAAAGTTTTTGCCAACGAAAACTTCGCTTTCCGCAAAATACTGTTTCATGGTAATCCGGTCAAGTGCGTGAGGGATTTGCGCCCCGAGAGCTCAGTAGAAATTTATAGCTCTGTCAAAATATACGATAAACAACCGTATCTTCAAAAATCGTTCGTTCTGAAGAAAGGTCGGGTCAGGAGTACTCTAAACCGACGTGCATGCATGAAAAGATTGATGAATGTAGAGGAAGCTAGAGTTGTATGCCAGAATCGTAGCAAGTGGAAGGGTGTAGTCTCTGCCTACCCCGTTGGGAAAGAGGCGTGATTTTATGTATGTATGTATGTATCTTCAAAAATCCGGTCTTAGCAGGGCACTACTGCTAAGCAAAATGTACAAGTTTGGTATAAATTTTATTAGTTTGGGACCCCTACATTTTTAATATATTTTATTTTTATTACTTTGCATTAATAAATAACTGTGTAAATTATAGCTATCTATCTAATAATATGGATCCGTATGAAGCCGTCGGCTATAACGAGAGAAAAAATATACCTCGTTGAGTTTCTTGCCGGATTCTTCTCAACAGAGGTTTTTCCGAACCGGTGGTAGTTTTTTTTTTTGACATTCTTATGAATATGTGCTTGTTATAGCCTAAATTGAATAAAGATATTTTGACTTTGACTTTGACTTTGAACGCAGAACTCTCGATGGTCTCCATCAGCAGCCACAAGTGAGCTGGAGTGCACGTAGTGGCGCGACTGCTGGAGCACCTGGAACATCTGGAACCCTCGCTCTTCCTCCTTCGGCGGCTAATTATATCAAGGAAAGGGATGTTTGCCAATAATTTGTTGTCTTTTGTTGTTTAGTTTCTTGCGGGATTCTTCTCAACAGAGGTTTTTCCGAACCGGTGGTAGATTTTTTTTGACATTCAAGTGCTTGTTATTAGCCTAAATTGAATAAAGATATTTTGACTTTGAATTTCAATCCGCATTAGCGACACTTTACTTCAAATAGCGAATCTACTGTAAAAAAAGTAATTCTGCAGTACACTTATGGTAGGTTATTAGACATAAAATAACATTATAGATTAGTTTATTTGTTAATACTCTTTATTGTGCGAAAAGGAAATACAAAAAGGTTACAAAAAGAGAGCTAAGTACAAAGGCGGACTGATCTCTGTCAGTCAACCTTTGAGTGGTAGAGAATATAAATTAAATAAGGATCGACAAATAGATTAGATTTATTGCCGGATTCGTCTCAACAGAGGTTTTTCCCAACCGGTGCTAGATTTTTTTTTGGCATTCACAAATTCTTGTTATGGCCTAAATTGAATAGCTAAAGATATGTGTTGACTGAAATTACCAGGTTATTGTTATCACCCTTACGGAACCCTAAAAATGGTTGCAATAAAAATTAACATTCCGGATGCATTGTGCCGCAGTGTTGCCAGAAAACAATCATTCCCATTGTTTCGGGCAGCAGCTGCGGTGGATATTTAATTTGCATGGTTAATGTTGTTCGGATAAATTTCTGACCAGTTTTGTAAAGCTTCATTTATGTATGCCTAGACGGTGCGAGAAATGTATGTACTCGTATGTACCTATGTAAACTCTTTACTGCACATAAAATATTAAAATATAGATACACAGAGAGAAGTATTAAGGCGAGCCTTGTCAAGGGCAGACCTCTTGAGGGAGGTGTCATTTTCATTACAGCCATTTTGCTTTTTTTAGAATGTCTTAAGTGCCCTAAATATCTTAACATTTTATACTTATAACATAGGACCTTAGCGAAACTTTTCGGTGATTACCGGTTGTGGCACATCACTTTATGAGGTGTAAAAAACAGGTAACACATGAAACGTCATTTTAGTATCTTGTTTTAATAAACAGATTATAGTGTGTGGGTGATAGATAGGTTTGAGTGATTAAAGTGTGTTCATGAAGCGTGGAGGTGGAAGAACTGCAAGAATACACATTTCTTGCATAAACTTATCTATCTTAAGTTCGCAGGTGAGCAAAGTAGGTAATTGTTTTGGATAATAAATATTATTTTTTTCTCATTTAATTTACCACGAGCTAATACGGTGAAAGAAAACATCGCGAGGAGACCTGCACAAACCTGCGAAGCAATTCAATGGTGTGTGTCAAGTTCCCAATCCGCACTGGGCCCGCGTGGGAGCTACGGCCCAGGACCTCGCATTCTAAGAGGAGGCCAGTGCCCAGCAGTGAGACGTATATAGGGGCTGGGATGATGATAAACATAAACAGCTACAAACAAAGCACACGTATTAATTTATGTATGTACATGTACAACCGCAGCATTGCATTTTAGAGTACCACAAGGTGCCGCTCTAGGATCCACTTTGTACTTAGTACGAAGTTAAATGATTTAATTCAACTTTAGCGATTCAATTTGAAGTGACGATCAGGTTCAGGTGCCGTTGTGCCCTACGAATGTGTCTGCGGTTGTAGGTTAAGGTGACAGAAGCATATAATATGTATGTAAAGGTAAACCAAAAATATATGACTATTGTCAAGAGTACAGTACAGTGAGAAGAAAGAAATATATTATAACATATAAATAAATAGGTATAAACAAATAAACAATACATATAAAATAAATAAAAGCAGAAGTCAGAGTTTCATTGCTTGTACTATTAGGTACTTATTCTGTGCTATCGCCTCTCAAACAGAGGATCGGGGGTTCAAACCCCGGCTCGCATCTCTGAGTTTTTCGAAATTTACCACGAGCTTTACGGTGAAGGAAAACATTGTGAGGAAACCTGCACAAACCTGCGAAAAAATTCTATGGTGTGTGTTAATTTCCTAATGCGCACTGGGCCCGCGTGGAAACAACGGCCCAAGCCCTCTCATTCTGGAGGAGGCCTGTGCCCAGCAGTGGGACGTGGGCTGGGATGTATGTGGTGTGTCTGATTTGTTCTTGAAGTATTCGAAGAGTTACAAACAAGATTCTACAAGCCGCGTAAAAATCAAGAAAATTCTATTTCGAAGGCAATTTAAGTAAAAGCTCGAGTGGTGTAAATTCATTGTTCATGATTTGATTCGTAGCTCTTAGCGCTTCTTTTGCCGTTTATGGGTCCTTTGTCCGTATTATTAGAAAATAAAACCGGCCAAGAGCGTGTCGGACACGCCCAACGCGGTTCCGTAGCCATTACGAAAAAATTAAGCAATATTTTTCTAAAGATTTCCTATTTTATACGGAATCTTCCAAGTTTAGGTATATTTTGTAACTTAGGTAAGTAGGTAGGCTATTTAAGAGTAAAACTACTAATAATTCTCAAGCAAAGTTAGCCGTTATAGTTTTCTTTGAAAGTTTGATGTACCTACCTACTTACTACCATCCCGAATTTTTTCTAATTTTTCCACCCACCGGTTTAGATTTTAGAGGGGGGGGGACGCTCGATTTTTATGAAAATGTGCACTTTAAAGTTGAATATTTCGCAAACACATCACTGAATCGAAAAATCTTCTTAGCAAACCCCTAATGGTTTTAAAAAACCTATCCAACAATACCCCACACTATAGGTTTGGATGAGAAAAAAATCACCCCCACTTTACGTCTATGGGAGGTACCGAAATTTCAAATTACAGCTTCTAGCATTGATAGTCCCTGAGCAAAGCTGCGGACGGACAGACAGACAGACAGACAGACAGACATGGCGAAACTATAAGGGTTCCGTTTTTGCCATTTTGGCTCCGGAACCCTAAAAAGCATTTTAACTCGTAATTTGACTTGAACTGTAATTATCCTAGAATAACTTTCTTTAAGACAAAGCAGCACATCAATCCTGTCTAAGAATAAATGACAAATATTTTGAAGACTGTGAAGTCCCATTTTAATTTGCATAAATAAAACATAACGTTTTTAACTGTGTCTCCCCTGAAGTTTTAATTTACTCATCCGCCATTTGCATTTCAAGTTGCAGAAGATGGCGTCTTTATTCGGATGAAATGGAAACGCGATTGGACCAACTCTTTCTTCCTCACTTAATTATAGAGTAGCGTTGAATAACACTCATCATCATCATCCCAGCCCATATACACCGCGTTTTTACCCTTATAGTTTCGCCATACATGTCTGTCTGTCTGTCCGTCCGCGGCTAAGCTCAGAGACCGTTAGTACTAGAAAGCTGTAATTTGGCATAAATATACATATCAGTCACGCCGACAGTGGTAAAATAAAAAAATGAAAATAAATATTTTTAGGGTACCTCCCATAAACGTAAAGTGGGAGTGATTTTTTTTTCTCGGCTAACCTATAGTGTGGGGTATCGTTGGATAGGTCTTTAAAACCATTAGGGGTTGCTGCTAGTTATTTAATACATGACTGAGAAAAATTTGGTTATCAGATATTTGATAATGAATAATAAAGTTCACAGAAATTGAAGGTCATTCATTGTTATTTAATTAGATATGCCATTTTATGCTAAACTATCACTGTAAGGCTTGTCTATTAAATTAAAGTAGTTTTTTTTGGTGACATTTTTAATAAAATTCGCGAATTCGTGAAATTAATTCGTAGGTGTCACTGCGGTCAAGGAAGATTTTTTCAAACTGGCCGCGCCGCTTGACAGTAAATTTTAAATATGGCGCTGCCACTCCACAGGTTATGCAGGGTCGGCAACGCGCGAGTGATACTTCGGGTGTTGCAAGCGTTCCTAGGCAGCGGTAATTGCTTAAATCAGGCGGGCTGCATGCCTGTTTTCCACCGACGTGGTATAAAAAAATTATACAAAAAAAACAAAAAGACGTAACAAAATAAAACAAAGTCATTAGGGATTTAACGTAATAACGTAATATCAACGTAAGATAATACAAATAACTGTAAGTGCAGGTAAGCAGGGGTTCGCCAAAAATGTTTCGAACCAAAGGGGGTCGCGTGTCGCGTCCTGAAAAAGTTTGGAAAACACTGTTCTAAACTCCAATTCATAGAATCTGACAATCCTGTAGACACTTCCAGCCTAATATAAACACCGGGCTGCCTAAGGCTTTGTGATGTGACTATTATTCTTTTTTGATTCCTTTTAGATGATAATTGCAACAACAGGGACATATATAATCAAGTGCCCACGATAGGGTGTCTTAAATATGTAGAAAATTGACAGATTCTATTGAATTGTACTTAACACAAAACCACCGTGATTTTTCTGGCACGTTTTAACAAGCTTCATTCAAAATGCAAAAGAATTTTACGTGAAATCGTTTGAAGTCTTTTACTCCTGTATTGGTTGGCCGCTTTAGGCATTTGCTTTCTGCCCACCTCTTACTCGTACCGAAGCTGAATTTACTGAAGTGGAAGAATTGCTCAGAAATATGTATCTACGAATAAGAGCAAACATCTATCAAGGGCATAACAATTTGTTTTGATGTTGTATATTTACCCGCTCTACTGATTTGTTTTCATAGATTTCTTTGTATGATTATAGAGAACGAATAAGGACAGGTAGATATTATGCATTTAGTGAAATTACTGGCATTTGAGGTATCCCATCTTAGGCCTCTAGGTTGGCAACGCATCTGCAATACCCCAGGTGTTGCAGATGTTAATAGGCGTAGTGATCTCTTACCATCAGGAAGACCCACTTGCTCGTTTGTCATCCAGTCGAATAAAAAAAAAAAAAAAAAAAAGTTTTTTGGCAAATAAAATAAACTTTTCACTTCTCATGCTCGTAAAGTTCGTGTTTATGTTGAATCTAGGCGACATAAAGTGACTTTTTATGCTCTAGTGCATTAAAGTAAAATCTTCGTCTAAGGCCAAGGCAATCAGGTGTAAACAGCCAAGAAACAAAGAAGTTTCTACATACTTATATTTTTTATAATTTTTAGTTTATATAAAACTAAAATCAATCAAAACAAATCAATGAAACTAAATATTTATAATTATATCAGCAATGCATGAAAATAAAAGGTACCTAGTAAGTGAACAATGTTTCCCCTGTTGTTATTTCATGTCCTCGCAATCGAAGTGAAAGCAGAGTGTAAAACTAGAGCATTAAACCCATTTCCCCTCGACGTGTCTATCCACCCTCGCCGTATAGTTTACAGGCTAAGTTTACTTGATAATTGTACGTAGGTAGTTTATGAGGAAATAACAGCCTTAGTTATAAAAATATAGGTACTTAAACTTGCCAAATTCCGTAAAAATATACAAAATCCTTAGAAAAACATTTCTCGGTTAAAATATGTAGTAAGTATGATTTTTTTTCGTAACGGCTACGGAAACCTATCCTGGCGTGTCCGACGCGCTCTTGGCCGATTTTCCGTAATAAAGATCTCACTTAATCTTCATTAGTCTTTTGTATGGTGTGAAAAGGACTCCAAATCGTAAACCGAGAATAAAACCAGAATTGCAAACGTCAGCCATTTTAACGATTGCTCTCGTCAATTGCCCGGCTCTCTGGTGCGGTACGATGAGTTCCAGAACTCGTGGCAAACTCGCTCAACAACTGGTGAAGTGAGTATGGAGGTTCATTAATGCCTAAACAAAAAAGTATTTTACAAAGCAAACAAAGTATTTGACGACCGCAGACCAAGTGGTCAGAAACCTGACTACTAAGCTGGAGGTCCTGGATTGGATCCCGGCCAGCGCAGATATTTGTATGAATAATACGAATGTTTCGCTTACTATGTCTGGTGTACAATAAAGAGTCTTTGTATTGTATTGTATTGTATGTTTGATCTCGGGTCTTGATGTAAATATGTATTCATACGTATGTATGTTTATTCGTTGCCTAGTATCCATAGCCTAAGCTTGCTTAGTTTGGCACTAGGTCAATTAATGTCAAGTGTATCATATAAAAATAAAAAAAAACAACGGCCTAACTTATTTAAATTCCACTTTAATAATTAATCAATAAGCAATCCTGTTAATCACAACTTGCAAGCTACCAAGATACAGGCTCAGCCAATTTTAGGTCTCATAGATAAACCGCATAAACTGTAAAAAGAAAGTGTACTTTGCTAAATAAAACTACATATATTTACTAGCTTTTGCCCGCGACTTCGTCCGGGTGAATAATAACTTTTGGAAAGTATTTAAATTATTTAGGGTACCTATTCTGCAATATAGCACATAAGAACTTCTACGGTTTACTGAAAAAAACCTATTTAATACATTGCTTTATATCTAAACTAATTTTTTTGTTCTTCCATTCTTTGGTAAAAACATAAGTAATATTCTACCCTGCCAACACAAAAGGACTAATTTCATAGTGAGCTTCTTGACATCTTACGTCCTGTATTGTAAGTTAGGAGGGTAGGATTATAATTAAGACGGGCATTCTTACTAGAGCATTGCTACACATATTTCTATACTTATAGTTATTGTTTGGAATTCCTTACGAAACTTTCATCCCAATTTTCAAGTAGGTATGAAAAATGTCCGAAATGAAAAGAAGCCGGAAACAAAGTCCCTCTCTTTTTAGGGTTCGTACCTCAAAAGGAAAAAAATCGAGTTGAAATAACCTTAAACGCAATCAAAAAAAAGTTATAGGGTACTTTCG
>NC_133473.1:18733225-18760900 GCF_025370935.1 Choristoneura fumiferana
AATATCTGCAGCAGATTATAGTGGGAAATCAGCTAGTTTTATAATTATAATAGATATTGCACGATAAATGCTCATGCATTATTTTGAATTGCTTTTCATTAAAACGTGACCAATGCATTTAAATTTAAGCGATCAGACCACAGTATCAATCAAAAGTTAATAATTGAAAGAGTAAATATTATTGCAATTTAACATTTCTTTATAGGTTTTAGCTAAAGATTCTAAAAAAAATTTTGTTTTAATTTAATCAATTGTAGTTTAGGTCTTAGTTTGTAGATTATATGGTTTAGGTTGATTTTATTGTTGTTTTTAGTTGACATTGTAATTTAATTATTTGTAATTTTAATATTTTCTTTAATTGTTTTGATAATTGTGATTCTTTCTAGTGTTTTTTTTTGTATTTGTGTGCATGTTTATGTTTATAGAATAGACTAATTATTAGCTTTCTTGGAATAAATATGGAAATATTTTTTGATTGGTGAAGAGCTTGTTGAACAAAAGCCGGGCTAAGAAATCTGAGTATTCGGTGTAATTGACCTTGTTCGTGAGTACAGAAAAGAGTTAACGATTGTTAACATTTTATTACTTCTATCATGGTTTATTCGAAAGTAGTTTTAAATTTGTTAATTTATCTAACCTGCAAAAGTTACAAAAGTAAAAAAACATAAGGAAGACAATGATGATTTAAGTAATATGGAAGTCAAAAGTCATCAGTAGTTGTTGTTGTTTCTTTAAAAAAATATGGCTCTGTTCATCGGAGGACAATTTTGCCAGTGTCTAGTAGTTTTTGCCGTTGTACGGTAAAAAAGTTCTAGAAAACGAAATATGAGAGGTAATGGTGGATGAACGATGACAGCGCGTATCAGTAGTTATAATTAATACCTAATTGAAGTGAATGTTTTCCAACAGGGTTCTTTCGTCTCACTGAATATCAACCCAGCCCTATGGCTTTCTTTATGATGTTATAAAAGTTGAAGGATTTTGGGAATTTTTGCAAGATTGGGAATTCTGTTACCTACGTAGCTACAAAGCGAATAAGAAAAGAACAAAAAACTCCTTAGCTTTTCTAAGATTTCCCAGCTCACAAAATAAGTTGACATTTTTATAAATACTCAACAAAATTAACTAAATTAAAAACTACAGTGTACTCAATTAAATAGATTAAAAATACACGGAATAATAGTGCTCAAAATGCTGGAAGCGTGTTCTCGTCGAATAGCGATGTTAAAAAACAGCAACCAGCATTTTAGTAACCAGTTGTGTCATCCAGGCTCTCTTTTAAGTCTCTCAGAATCTCAAAACTGACAGCAATAAAACTGTAACTGCATTTTAATTAGAATCAAACTTACAAACAACTTGCATGTGCAGCGGCGGGGAACGACCATCCCCTTCCACGTTGGAGGCAGTGCACGTGTATTTGCCTGCTTGGTGCCGCGACACGTTGCGAAGTGCCAGGTTTGTGTTGCCTGTTAGTATCACTCCGCTAGCTGCGTTGTGCTGCAGTATTGTATCCTGAGACAAAGTTTAGTTAAGTTATCTGTCATCAATACAATACAATACGATACAATTACTCTTTATTGTACACCAGAAATAGTAAGCGATACAGAAAACAGGTACACAGAGAAACACATACACATCTACACATACACATTATCGTACATTATACACGTCTAAAATAAATATAGGCAATGGGATAAACAGCCACATATAAATTAATGAATAAATAAATTAACTAGGGTAAAGCTAATTATCACACCATCATCTTATAATTATTAGCTTTATGATAATTTATTTATTTATTTGTTGCTGTTTATCTCACTGCCTATATTTATTTTAGACGTATATTATATGTACGATATAATTATGTGTGTATTCGTAGATGTATTTCTGTTACGTTTTAATTTTATGATCTACTTTTGATGCACGACCTGTTGTAAACTACTCCTTCCTTCTTTCTGTAAAAAAGGTTCCCTGGAAGAGATCGTTCTTAAGCGATAAAGCCGCCTATTGCTTACCTTGTTGTTGGTTGTTGTTGCTCTGTGTATCTGTTTTCTGTATCGCTTTCTGTTTCTGGTGTACAATAAAGAGCCTTTGTATTGTATTGTATTGTATTGTTGTATTGTATTGTAAAGTGTGTACGTGTATACTTAAGCTCTCATGTAATGGCCTGATGTGTATGATTTGTTAGCTCAAATCGTATTAGTATTTTGTAGCATGAATGAGCTTGTTCTAAGCTTGCGAGTTCAGTTAAAAATTTAATCAACCCTTTGTGCGATTGTGGTCAAACATAAAAACATCTTTTCAATGAAAAGGAGAGAAGCAAAATTCCTGTAGATTTACTTTTTTTTTATTCGACTGGACGGCAGACGAGCAAGTGGGTCTCCTGGTGATAAGATTACCACCACCCAAAGACACCAGCACCAGGGGACTTTTGACTTTCCTGTCTGTATGTTAATATGAATCTATGTGGTGACCTAGAACAGTTTTTTTTACAAGAAACAAGAGCTTACACGACAAGAACAGCAAATCGGCACATACTGCGTTATAACTTATTTACATTTTTATTCGAACGGACTGTTGCTGTTGACCTCAGATGACTTTTACAGCTTACCGGAGAGAGGGCGAGGCCAGATGGGCCAATCAGCAAGTGGTAGTTTTAACTTAGCGTGCCAAAGGGTGCTCGACCTCAGAATTTGGACGCTAAGGAGAGTTATGCAAGCAATCGGAATTTCATTTCATCATCATCATCATCAGTCGGAAGACGTCCACTGCTGAACAAAGGCCCCCCTTAGAACGCCGCAATGAACGGAACGACAACTCGTCACTTGCATCCACCGTGGGAAGCGTGGTGGTCCGGTTCGTGGTCGCCACTCGAGGACTTGTCTTCCCCAACTTAATTCATCACTTCGCGACTTTGGGTATCGTAATAGTCCAAAGCCAAAGAAAGACAAAAGCAAGGTAAGCCTACTATAAAGCAAACACCAACTTGTAAAAAATAGTACCAAAATCTATGGGACGAGCCTCCGGGTTTAATCCCACCTAGTGGGAACAAGCAACAATAGCGTAATAAATTACGGCAACCCTATGGGCGTGAATAGTTGCAGTTTGATTGTCGGTTTGAAAGTTGGCGCAATCGTCGTACATTCCCCATCACTATTATTGTGACATCAGCATGAATCGGCTGGGTCACCGAGGTCAAGGCCTAGTTTGTTCTAAAATCCCCGTCTGTCCCAACCCATTATCTCGCCATGCTGGCCTTTGTTTCAGATTGTTGAATCAATTGACTCAATATCAATGATTGTAACGAATTTATTACGTTTTTTTTGACAGAATTATGTTTTTATCCCAAGACTCGTTAAAATTTAATTGATGGAAGAAATTATAAAATAACGAATTAATATCTATCTACATAATAAGAGTTTCATAAAATTAATTATTTAGTAGGTAGCTGTCTGAAATTACAACTTGATAATTAATTATTCAAGAGTTTTCGGGCATGAATATGTTTTGAGAGAAGGACTCCTGTTTAATTGGCATACATTGTTATTGTATGTATGTATGTATGTATGTATGTAAACTCTTTATTGTACAAAAGAAAATTAACAAAATACAACTGACAAACATTGTATTGTTACAGTTACTTTATAGCTATGGCGTTTTCAATTCATTTTTGAAATACGTTATGATTATGAAGCATGCAATTGAAGCTTTTAATAAACAGTAAATGTGCCGAGCTCATGTTGCGAAAAAATCGCAAGCATTTCATTTTAAATTCGTGTTATTCTCGACTATTTTTTTCATTAAAATCGTCATAAGCCGACGTGGCTTGCGTACTGAATGCACCTAATGCATCAAATACAAGGTCTATTGACATATACATACACATATAGCCAGTTGCAGGCGTGGCTTTTGAATTTATCTGCACTAGTACCTATTGCTGTAACTAACTTTTTCAAAGTCAATTAAAACGAGGACCAAATGGAATGAATGTGTTTTGATTTTATAACCGCAATATGTAAGTTGTGTACGTGACACATCAAAAAATCTTTGCCCATTAGATACAACATGCCATCATCATCATAATGTCCCACTGATGGGCACAGGCCTCCTTGCAGAATGAGAGAGCTTTGGCCGTAGTTCCCACGCGGGCCCACTGCGGATTGGGAACTTACTATATAATCACCATAATTATCTTGATGAACAAATTTCTGCATGCATCACGGGTTCTTGTTTCACATTTGTCTCTAGTTTTGATTCTGATTCTGCGATGGTGTACGAACGCGGGCCGTTTTTAAGCATCGGACTGGCCACGTCGCGTGTCCAGTGCTGTGTACGTCAAATAAGTACGGTACTTTGCCTGTGACGGGTTAGTCCGGGGGCTCTGGGGGCGCTGGGGTCCTACGAAATTCGAAGTTCGTATCGTACCGTCCCTCTCACTCTCTTATTAAATAATATTAGCACTTCGTAGTATAGGCCTGAGATTGTGATCTTGGGATTAATGTACAATCTTTAATTGCTGAAGCAGAACGAATGACAATAAGTCATCGATTCAGCCAATATGCGTCCCATAGCGAAGTACACGCCTCCTCTTAGAATGGGAGGGCTTGGACCAGTTTGGATTGGATATTTTACAAGAACCATTGAATTTCTTTACAGGCAGGCGTACCTAGACGCAGGTTTGATCAAGATGTTTTCCGTCACCGTAAAGTTTATCGTAAATTTCAAATGAATGCGAGCCTAGGTTCGAACCTAGCTTCAGAGGCCATACGTTAAACCACTAGTCTACCATGGCCAATAATGTACGGTACGACCTGATAGTAGAAACCTTCATGTTATGAACGTGGAGGGAGCAAATTATCAAGTTGTTCATTCCGGTCGGCAAATACGAGGTCGCACACCAACTCCTACCTAAGTACCTGCTAATGCAGTGAAATGCTATGTTACTTACTCTCTCTCACTGTAATTTTTGATGTTATAGAAATATCATATACATGGTACTTAAATATTTATGATACCGATAAGCAATTCACATCAAGACTAAGTGTCTACAAATCTGAAACGACAACCCAATCCACTCAAAAGAAAACCACTTGACAATCCCAACCCTACATCGTATTGTAAACTAACAAGTCACGTCCTGGTTTTATGCACCCAAAATAATGAAGATGCACTCACGTCGTGTTCCCACACCACTTTATAAGCCGGTGGATTTGCGTCCACATCGCAGCCGAAGTACACGTCGTCCCCCTCCTCTATGTCTTGGGTTTATCTTAGCGCCTAAATGCATCGTCGCTACTGGCACATCTGTGAACAAGAGCAGTTTAGACTTGACCGTTCTCACATAAGGTTTACTTTTGGGAGGATCTTAAGAGGGTTCCTAAATGAATGCATAATTTGGAACTACTGAATTATGCAGCATAACCGAGTAGTTCCTAAGGCCCACTTGCAGTAAACACATAAATCTCGAGTTAGCGTTAAGCTCAGTTTAGTAGTGTCAAATTGTATGGAACTGTCAAGCTTAAGCCTGGATTAACTACTAAATCTAGATTTTTTTTTCCTGCAAGACGGCCTTAAGCATAAATTATTCTATATTTATTGAAAAAGGATAACAGTTTAGGAGGTTGCTTTTTACCGTGCTCTTTTGACACAAATTGGTAGAATTTCAAAAAGCCAATATAACAGTCATGAACAGGGTTCGTTGAGCCACCTACCATTGATCGTAATTTGGAATGCTATTTCTGGTTTATTAATGACTGAATAATGAATATTTACTAGAGGTATAATATACCTAACTCAGCTAAATTATGAACAGTGGCGAGTGGCTCAACAATCCCGGTGCTCGATGCGTTGATACATTTCGATGAATATTTTAACCTTCTATGAAATTTTAAAAGTGTGCGGTTCATTAAGTTGTTCGCAACATGACTAAGACATTAAATCTCAGAAGGCGTTGATATACAAGGGTCATATAAAACGAGAAAGTCATACTTTTTTCTTTTCATGACACATAACTTACAACAGTGAAGTCGAAATCCGAGTCACAGATCAGATAATGACATTATAAGCTTGTAACTAAAACCAATCAAATTGTTAAGATCTATTATGAACAATATAAATTGACATTCCATTATTACATCGATCGGAACAAAAATGTGCTGGCGGTTAAATACTTATGAAACTATTAAGTTTTTTGGTCAAGGTAATCTGTATCGGTGACCTTAGAACATTAAATAATTAAATGGATAGATCGTAAACATTGTTTGAATAACAAAAATAATTTATACTCGTAAATTTTGATACCTTTAACCCAAGTTTTTCATAAAAGAGGAGAATAAGCACAAATAGAAAAAAAAGAAGGAAAACATTCTGGACTACATGGAAATAAATAAATAAAATAAAATAAAGATGAAAATGCTCATGTCACGAAATGGTCCCAAATCAGCAAACTGCCGGTCTTACGAATGCGTTGATCTTCCTTTGGAAATAGTGCACACTGCTCCAAAAATGGGTTATGGCAGAGATCTTGCTTCAAAATGGTATTTTAAATTTCTTATCATCTTAGTAGCTTTAAATAAACTCACAGTAAATGTTGAGTGGCAGCTTGCTCTCGATGCTAGAATGGTTGAACTTGGGATGCTCGGCGCGGCAAGTGAGCGTTTGCCCATTGTGCGTTTTCAAAGGCGTCCATTGCAGCAGCGATTGCGTCTCGTTGCCGTCTTCTGAATCCTGTCAAAGAAAGGTCTACTTACTTGAACATTTCTTTCTTCGAATCATAAACCGGGACGACTAAAGACTACTTATATTATTTGAGGAGAATATTTGAAAAATACTGGGAATAAATTCCAATAAAAATCAGCCAATAAAAAAATATTTTCAGCAGTTCAAACCTGGTGAAGGTTAACGGTTTCGATTTAAAAGTCTTTTACGAAAAGACGACGTCAGAACAGAATACAAAATAATGCACCAAATAAAAAATAAAAAATTGCATTGAGCAACATGACTTAGATATTTTAGTTGAAACCAAGTGCCCAAAGGTTTGGTGACGTTGCCTGTTCACGTAGCTTATTGTCAATGCGTTGACCTAAAAATATGCCAGTCTTATATAGGTCGCCGATAGTGTTAATATTATTAAACACGCTGTTATTAGCTTTAGTTGTTGTACTCGTATGTAATATTCGCCCATTTCTTATGGTATTGCCACTTAATTTAACAATTACATGTAATTTGATAACAATTCAATAAATTATGGTACGGTCAGGGACTAACTCATGAGCCACCATCGAACCATTTCACAGTTAACGTCATAGTGACATTGCATTAATTAAGAAGCAAAATCGTAATGAAATTCCTTTGAAAAGGTTCCATGGTGGCTCATGTCATGAGTTTAAGTTCTTGACCGTACTTACCATCTGTACTATCCGTGCTGATGATGGAGTCAAAACCTAATTTGAATGCCAACTCTGAAGAGTTGATAGAATAGGCAAATAGGAATTGGGCTTGTTAGTAAAGGTTTAGGGTGTACTTTAACTAAAATGGTACCAGGCAATGGCAACTTTGGTGTAGAGGCCGGTTTACCATTCGAATAAGCGTGTTTTAGTTATTCACCCAAATTTTATTGTTCCAACATTTTACTTCGTTATTTTATTAAGCCCGGGTCACTTTTACATGAGATAGCTTATGAAAAGCAATTAAAATTAACTGTGCCCTGTTTAATGGATTAAAAATGTGTTTTTGCGAAATTTCTGTAATGTGGCATTAAAACATTAACAAAATCCAGTCGGGTCAAGCGTTTCCGGAAACATTCTCGTAAAAATGTTTTATTCTTTTTCCTCTTCCAAACAAATCTTAATGTTCTTTTAATCGAAACAAATCGCGATTCAAATTGAAAGCTCATTTCCAAAGGCCAGTGACTACACTCGTCTGTTGTTAAAACTACTTAGCATTTTTTTTAAATCTTAATTTAGTTACATGATTTTAGTTTCATTCCGAAAACAGGTTTCAAAATGCTCAATATAACAATTTCATAATAAATAGAAAAAAAAATAAGGACAATATTTTTACATGCTTTTGTACTAACTAGCTTCACCTGTAACTATTAAGATATCTATTACACATTACAGTAAGTAGCGAAATCTAAGAAACTTGATTTTCATCCACCTCCTTTTATGATATTGACACGAAACTCGGAATTTATGCGTTATTCTGATAACAATATCGTAATCACCGAACTGGTCTGATGATGGAGCCGGAAGCTAACCAGGGTTTCGGGGTATCAAGGTCAGGGCTGTATCCAGGGTCTGAGGGAGCAGTAAAGCAAGCACTGGAACTTCATGACAGAACAACGTAAACTTAGTGTGTTTGGACTTGTTAGAATTGTCTTAGGATGTACTTTGACCAAGAATGGTATTCATGTGTAATGGAGCAGTCGTGCAGGTTTAACGTAGAAACGTCTAGATATTTAGTAGTATAGTTTTTATCTCTGAAAATTGTATAATTTTCACGAGATAGCAATAATTGTATTCTTGGCAGACGGAACAGCGATAGTTATAGTATCAAACGCTTCGTAATCGATTTTAAAGTAAACAATGGCTGTACATGTACAAATTGGGTACCTTGGTTAATACTAACGCTGACCGGAAATTAATAATTTAGATTGGAATGGGGTCATGTATTGTCAACATTTATTACGATATTATAACGATTATTAAATAATAAGGTGATGGTTTGGTTATCTTCAGTGTATTATTGTTTATTACCACACGGATCATTTTAAATAATTAAATCCCACTAATATTATAAATGCGAAAGTTTATAAGTCTGTTTGTTTGTTACTTTATCACGTCTAAATCGCTGAACCGATTTGGATGAAAATCGGTATACAGATAGTTTGAGTCCCAGGGGAAGGACATAGGATAAATAGTTTTTATCCCGGAAAATTGCATAGCTTACGCGAGATAATCAAAACTGAATGCTACGCGGATGGAGTAGCGGCTAGTTTACTAATAAAACCCAATGCCTAAATATATTGAATAGGGATGTTGACGCCTTTAAAAATAATTCAAATTCACGACTCCAGTAAAAAAACGCTTTTAGTAGCCCTAAAAACCGGATTAATTTTCGATTTACTGTAAAATTAGTGTTTTTGTTGCTTTAAAACAAATAAATAGTTAGTTGATTGAGTTGGCAAACAAATAGTGACTTATGACGTCATAAGAAGGGACGCTCGATTTTATTGAAAGTTTGCACTTTGAAGTTGAAATATTTCGCAAACAAATCACTGCATCGTAAAATTGTCTTAGCAAACCCCTAATGGTTTTAAAAGACCAATCCAACGATATACCACACTAGTTCAATGAGAAAAAAAATCACCCCCACTTTACGTCTAATGGGAGGACGTACGGACAGACAGACAGATAGACAGACAGACAGACATACATACATACATGGCGAAACTATAAGGGTTCCGTTTTTGCCATTTTGGCTCCGGAACCCTTAAAAAGTACGTCAGTTGACTGGCGGTCTCAATATCCTTATTATTCAAATTGTTTAAATTTATCCTTATTTTTTATACCGAATTTCATCTAAATCAGCAGTTTAGACGTAATGAAGTAACAAACAAAAATAGCTAAAATTTAATAGCTAAAAGTGGCTTCAAAACGGTGACGTTTCGTGTGCTCTGCCTACCCCATTTGGGAATACAGGCGTGATGTTTGTGTGTGTGTGTGTTTTTATTCTAAATTATTTTTCTGTGTATCAAATGTTAATAAATGTTTCTGTCTCGCTCTTTCTCTCTATTAATTTATTCGTTAGTGATTTAAGATCTTATATAATCTTCACCTTTCTCAATATGGAAAAAATGTAAGCTACTTTAAACAATAAAACTGAGTCTTTAGAATAATACGGAACGTTGTACAGCTAGATGTTTTTTTAATGTGACAACTTCAACAGTAATCCTTTAAACTTATAGGCAACAACTGGCTGACAATATCCGAATTAGTATTGTTAACCGTGTATAATTCTTTTCACATCTACGTTTGTAGCTATACACGAAGGAAATTTACGTTTAACTTCTCAATCTATTTCTATACCGCTACCTCCTTTGAGTAGTTGAATAGCGCTCCCCTTGGGACATGTACGAACAATGTCCATAGCTTTTCACAACTTCACTTAAGACACTACAGAGTCGGTGGCGCTTGAGTGAACAGTGCCTCAAGGTGTAACGGCTCCGCGATCAAAGCGACCGTAATAGGTTAAGATCATAAATCGGGCTAACTTAACGTTGAGACGCAAAGTCTAGTTGATTTTGGAAGTTTGACAAAGATGCCTGAGGTTCGGAATATTAAGTGAGATAGGCCGTAGGCTGTTCAGAACAACGCATAATAAGCCACGCGTTTATTGACTTAGTAATTTAGACAATGGTAGATTAAACTTTACGATATGAACCATTAACCCCATATGAGCATGATAATAATATGTAAAAAAAGTTAATAGTCAAAATGCCACACACGGGACTTATCACGCTCAAACACACGAGTAATATAACAAAAGTCCCGTTTGTAGTATTTTGACTATGTGTGAAAATCACGAAAGTTTAAAACGTTATAAAAACGTTTACACACACACAAACATCAAGCCTGTATTCCCAAATGGGGTAGGCAGAGCACACGAAACGTTACCGCTTCGCAATTTTAGGTTTTAAGTTTGACAAAAACGGTACAATAGTGACAGGTAAAAACGTTAATAGCCTACAAAATTGCACTCAAGTACACAGCTAAGTAGTACAATGGAGAAAACTGAATCACATACAAGAGTAGGAACTTTTCATAATCAATTTCGCTATAGTTTATTTGGCAGATGTATGGAATGTTAAATATGACATCAGTAGAACAAAGGTTCCACCCTGGTACATGATTCAGTATCTTTCAATAGGTACGACAACAATTTTTTTTTAAATATAATACTAGCTTTTGCCCGCGGCTCCGCCCACGTGGAATTCGATTATCGCGCGCTGTTCCCTCGGGAACTGTGCATTTTTTCGGGATAAAAAGTTGCCTATGTCACTCTCGGGCCCATAAACTATATCAATGCCAAAAATCACGTCGATCCGTCGCTCCGTTACGGCGTGAAAGACGGACAAACACACAAACATGTAAACACACTTTCGCATTTATAATATTAGTATGGATAGTATAGTATGGAAGTATGGATTGATAAAATTCAATCAGATAAATTATCGAAATTGTGATACGAACATTTTCAAAAGTAGTGGCAATATTCCGGATTAATTTGAAAACATCTACCAACATTCATAAAAATAGAACTTAAACGTCAAATCATCTTTAAAAAAAAAGAAGGTTCTCAGTGCATTTTAAGATTTATACATTTTTTACCCGCTGTTTTGTGACCGAGTTCAGCAGCCGCCCACCGAGCCACCACGTGATTTTGGCTGGTGGTCTGGCTCCCGTTGATTTACACCAGAGCTCTGTTAACCGCCCGACGGACAGAGGATGCTCCCGAGACAGGATCTCCACGGTGAGTGGCCTTACTGTTGACAAATATGAAAAAAACATGACTTTTGACAAATTTTAAATTTCACGAGGACATTACTTTGATTTTATTTTTGATTTAGCGTGTGTGGGAACTAAGGCCCAAGCCCTCTCATCTGCGAGGCCTATGCCCAGCAGTGGGACGTATAATAATACAGATTGGGATGATTATGATAATTTTGCACGCCACCAGAACCAGCAGTTGATTTAAAATTCGAGACCAAGTTCCCATGGGAAATCTGTAAAATTATAATTGTGTTTACCCTGACATTACATTAAAACCAATCGTGCCAATTTAAAAGAGTTTAAACAATCAGTTGACATTTCGTGATTTTATTCCGATCCTGTGGGAATATCAGGATAAAAAGTAGTTATTCTAGAAGCCCAGCTATTTACATAATCAAATTTCAACCAAATTCATCTAGTTCTTTTAGCGTGAATGAGTAACAAACATAAAATACACAAGCAACAAAGTTTTGCGTTTATAATATTACTAGAAGTATAAAATGGAAGATTTTAAAAAGAAGTTGTGATTGAGCAGCAGCGCTTTGATATGACAGTCTGTAAGATTGAGGATGAAAATGCAATTTTTGTCCCAGGCGCCTTAATACCGTCTCGGCTCTATAGGGAAGTGCATTTCTCATGAATCACTAAATGTGCTCAATTTCATTTGAATAACTATAACCTACTGCTTCATTTTATTCAAAAACGTTATGCTAAAAAATTATCTACAGTCAATTTATTATATTCATACGCAGGATTAGCGAGAAAAATTTGTTTTTTAGTTTTTTGCTTTAACTCTTAAACTATGCATATTTTGTGTACATTCTATAACAAAGCTGAAAAGTATTTAATTTCTAAAAATTTGTAGGTAAACCAGATTTCCAGACTCCTTGATATTATCCCGCCTTTTCGACTTATCCTTATTACTTTCGACTTATTATTGAAGAAACAGAATCGTTTATCCATTACTCACCTAGGTTATGCCATTGTCACCTAACTAGTTTTAAATATTGTGCTGTTTATAAATTATATGTGTTAGTCTTTAGGTATTTATTGTATGTGCGTGTTGCCTGAAGTGAATGGTTTATTATTAGTTTAAAGCTGGTAACTTTGTCAGTACATTACAAACAAATTACCAGCTTTGTCTTATCTTACAAAGATTCGAGATTCTGTTTCACTGTACAATTTCATACTAATCTGAAGCAATTTTAATAAAACTTTATTCTTGCAAGTTCTCGTATGAAAACGGTCGCCAAATTACCCAGCACAAAGTGGTCTCAAAAACCACTTTCTCAAGTTAACAGTTGGCCACTGAGATACCACATAATCTCATAAGTGCTTAGTTTTTTGTAACACACGACTCTCTGCTATGCAATGTGGATAAAATAATGTAATAAGAGAGAGAAAAACCACAAGGACGTGTCCCGAGGACAGTTAAGCGTTTGCTCATGACAGCTAAAGATATTTATTATTTAAACAGTTATATCAAACTTAAGTATTTTAGCATTTCGTTACACAGGATCAAGAATGAACAGCGATTGTTGGTACTTAACTACATCCGTAAACTATTTGATCGTTTAACTGGCAACGTATTTTGAGGACCTGCCTTTCGTACTCTAAAAATATTTATTTAGATTTTTAGAGTATTTACTCTAAAAATACTTATTTAAAACAAAAACCGTCTCAATGAGTAACGGATTCAATTTATAATAAAATGTACCTAACACGTTTTTCCAGCTTTGGAATAGAAACAGTGAAATATACCAATGCGTGTAAGTGAAATATAAAAATGAGAAATGTCTTTGCAAAGTCTATGCTCTAAATAAATAACTATAATTCAGGAGTTATTTTCAATTTCTAAGACAGTTTCTTTTAATGCCAATGATTTTATCACCGTATATAAATAAACCACTGACAAACAAAATAACAGATCACTTTCTATACATAACATACCTATGAACGTGGTTGTATAAAAAATACACGCTACTTTTGCTCGTCAATATACTTATACTTCCAAGTAGCCGTCAAAGAGTCCTAACTTTAGTATATGAGGAAGCTAAGAGTATTACATCTTATCAATTCAGAAAGGAACACTCTAGAAAAAGGTATTCGGGAAAGTGTTCAAGGCTTGAAAAATATGTATGAGGCGATTTATAGTTCGGCGGAAGGTAAAACAGGCGTGTTAAGATCGTAAAAAGTGATTTCAGCCAATCCCAACGGGAATTTATGCGAAGGGCAGGTATTACTAAACGGTTTTGAAATACGTTTACGTTTTATTAAATTCGGGAATTACGGTTTTGCATATTAAGAATGACTTATTGTGGAAATCTGGACAAGACAGCAAGGATTTTATGGTAAATACTAGTAAAATACAGTATAAGGAGGACTGTGTAATATTTACCTTGATAAATATAGATCCAAGACGTGGAGCTTCACTATAAATAGGCTTTATAAATAGCTCCAGAGTTGCTCAGTGAGCTATGGATAGGACTATGCTCGGGGTTTCTCCACAAGATTGCATTTGAAATGAGGAGATACGTAGAAGAACGAAGGTCACCAATATAGCCAGACGAATTAGCTCGTTAAAATGACAATTGGCAGGCCATATAGCACGGAGAACAGATGATCGTTGGGGCGGAAAAGTTCTCGAATGCCGACTACGGATCGGAAAACTTAGCGTAGGATGGTCACCAACGAGATAGACGGATGATCTGGTTAAAGATTAGGGCATGGATACCGGTATACCGGAAAAACCAGGATAAAGCTGTACATAGACTCGCGATGGATGCAGTCCACTTCCAACCGAAGCAACTGAAGGTCTACTCGTATAGGGGAGGCCTATGTCCAACATTGGACGTTCTACGGCTGATATGATGATGATGATGATGAACGTTGATAAAATAAGCAAAATTCAAGAGTATAGATATTTCGGAAGCCTGATAAGTAAAGAGCTAAGATCTTTTTTAGAAATAGGAATAAATCGTACTACCTAATCCCGGCTATAAGAAAACCAGGCTTTTATCCTGTAAACAGAAGAGGATTAGGTACCTGTCTGTTGAATAAGACGGGATTTCAAATCAGCGCCATCAATAATAATCTTGTGTATATTCAACTGAATCTTTGTGCTACTGATGCCGTATTGACATTCCGTACATCTGCCAAAGAAATCATAGCCAGATTGATTATAAACAGGTCCTACCCCTGGTCCTGGTCCTAGTACGCGATACAGTTTCCTTGACTGTGCGTTAATAGCAATACGAGTACTATAATAACATCAAAATTCGGGTATTTTGAAACGCCTGCTGAGCTGGCAACGTTGCATTTTTGTTATTTTTTCTCGATTATTCCATAAAAATTGAATGAAAATTAATGATGTTGTTTGATAGAACACTTCTTAATATATAAGTTAATGTGTCTGCTCCAATAATTATTCGTTACTTATAGAATTTTTTTTTCTTTAAAAACTGGTCATTAACATTAATTGGGTTTTAAGGAATATAAAAGTCTATCACGAATAATTATTGGAGTAGACACATAACTTATATATTAAGAAGTGTTCTATTAGAAAACATTTTTCATTTTAATTCAACTTTTATGGAATAATCGAGAAAAACTAACAAAAATGCAACGTTTCCAGCTCAGCAGGAATAAACGCTCTTAAACGAAGGATTTATTTTCAGGAGCATTTATATCGTCGTAACTCCCGGATGTAACGAAAGGAAAATTTCTAAAATTCAAATAAAATACTCACAGTAAATATCAACTTTCACAGAAGTTGTCTGCGGCTTGGACAACAACGTGTTATCCGCTGCACACGTGTATACTGAGGACACATGTGTACGAGTGGCGTTCTTGATCACCAAGGTCAATGTCCTCGGTAGACCGGCTGGCTGGAGCGCACTGGGGTCCAGTGTTTCAAGAACCACCTCGCCTTGAAGCCATTGGATCTTGGGTATAGGGTTACCTGTTACATGAAATATATTTGTCAAAAAATGTACCTACATAATAACACACTTTAAAAGAAAAAGACAACTAATAAGGACATCGAGGGGACAACAAAATATTGATATCGTTCGTTGTAGATAGTTGGTCGTTCTAACTAGTGTCATTTTGGTAAACAAGATCTTGATGAGATTTTTTTGAAGGTACATTTTTTCAGGTTTTAGCACATATCTGAAATATTTATTTTGTTCGAATAGCATTATGATTACTTCAGGCAAAAGTTTTTACATAAAGTTACCGACAAATTTGGTTTTCTTTATTTTTGCTCTACGATCAATAGGTAATTTAAGAGCTACAGGGTGTAGGTATAACATCAACATCGGAAGCTATAGCAAAATCAGGAGAAACAATGTTTTTGGCACCCTCGGCACAGCCCCCACCCTTAAGGACTTTTAGTATGTTCATCTCGATAACGCAAGGTATAAAATTGTACCAATTTTCAAAAGTACATGTGTTTTTTCCCTGTTTTATTTTTATTTTCTCCCCTATAGGGCATAAGAAAAATATAAAAATCCCACCCAAAATTATTATTAAGAGGATTCTAAAATATAAATATTTTTTTTATCCAAAGTGCAGCGTGTGAGGTTATCACAATTATTCCATCTCAATCAGTTTCCAAAATCACCCTCATTCAAGAAAAATGTATTTTGACAAAATGTTTTCCTTCGCTTTCCATGCCGCATAAGAAAGGAATGAATGTAAATTTACATAAGCAAAACACATTTAAACATGAGCAAAATTGCTTCAATAAAAATATACCATCGAAGTGCTCTCATTCTATTTGCCGTTTTAAATTTATATGCCATCTTTTACCTCGCTTTTCTCTCGTGAGTACAAGAACACATGCGAGCTATCAGCTTTTAGCATAAAATCACTCGACGAGACGTTCGCGGTAGCATGGAATGCTTTTATGCCAGTGTATCCAACTAAAGGTTTTATTTACTAAGCGAAAATAATAAAATATCATCACAAAAGGCCCCTAGTTTTATTATGATGAAAGACAATATACGAAACAGAAGGAAAAATGATACGAGTAATGCGCTTTCTTTCATTGACAAATTGCCCCACATAAGAGCTGAATGCCAAACCATCGATGTTTGGCCTGCCCCAATCATATTTATTCCCCTTTTGAGTACAGTCAAAGTCAAAGTCAAAATATCTTTATTCAATTTAGGCTACAAGTACAACAAGCACTTATGAATGTCAAAAAAGTGGAAGAAAAACAGGGGAAAAATGCGGTATAAACATACACTTACCCCTGTTCACTGAGCAAAGAAGCTTGAAATCTCCCCCTTCGTTATAAGGACCCGCGATCCCGGATATCTCTTTGCCGAATTCGTCAAAGATCACCGGCTTATTGGGTAGCTCTGAAAAGAACGAGAATTAGAAAACGACAGTTTTATTATATGATTCGGAATGAAAGAGCTTGTCAATGAATGTCGCCGCTGGCTTATCGGGCGATTGACGGGTGAGATGGAAAAGGCGAGAATCGCAAGCGTTCTATAGTCAGCGGGCGGTGACTCCTCCGCACCCGTATTGCAGGACTACTAAAATACTTTTTATTTTTTATGTCATTTTAAACTTGATTATTTCGTGTTTTCATTCATTAAATCCTCGGAGCTCCTCGTAAAATAAAAGGTAATAAAGCTAAAATTATATAATAGCAAACGTAATTGCAAATACCAGGAAAATTATCAAATTTCAAACGCAAAAATAATTAACTAATTCACAAGAAATTTAGTTTATTCGAACAACGCTCCAGTAGGTATTCGCGTAAAAATATTCAAATTCCAAATCAGAACTCGTAGAATTGCAAAAGGCGACGAACGCGTCCCAAATATCCTCAAATTGTGGATAAACAAACTACGAACAGGGCTTGAATGTGGCCGAGGAAATGAAAATGTTTTCGTTGACTCGAAACAAAAGGTTCCACGATATGAGTATTCAGAGGAGGATCTCTGCAATCATGCGGAGCTTTCATACCCATTCCCGCAACGTTGCTATCGCTTACTGAAATGAACAGCTGCCACCCGTTCATTGTTTCGTACGCTCGCATAAGTGGGGCCGGCCTAAAAATGAGTATTACGCCGCCGTTCGAAAAATGCGGACGGAACTGCAAAGTGGCATGTGCCAGGCTTTGATAATATTGAAAATAGTTCGTTACTTCGCAGAGAGATAGATTTTTATGTTAATTTATAAAAACAGAAATCCTGACCGATTGACTGAATGCCTTGTCAACGCTTAGACCAAATCTTTGGACCTGGAAAGCTGAAATTCGGCAAAGAGCGTCTTTTATGTTGCCGAACTTGCAGACAAAGGGATTAAGGATAGATTTTATGTTTTTTTTTGAGTACATGTAATTCTGTAAGCAGGTTGAAGTCGTATCCGCAAACTAGTAAGTAGCGTTACCTTAATACAGTGTAAATTTTGTAGTTTCTTCTTTTCATTCGACACAGATTTTTAAATTGTTTAGAATAACAAAATATCCCATAGGTATATTCTGTGACTTATTGACCCGAATTCAGTTTCCTGTTTGTGATGAAATTTTAAAACAGCCTGTGCCGTAAAATTCAAAATAAATAAAAAGATGAAGACCTGTTTACATTTTTTAACTTAGGTTCCCTAAAGCGGAGGAATATCACACCTTCTAGTTAGTCGGAAAGGTGACCGCAGTTGGGCGCAGGCACAACTGGGTTTACTAGAAAAAAAAAATTGTAACAAACACAGCTTGTTTAGCAAAGAGAATGATATAACATCCCACAGAATGTGGTAAAATTTAGACATAAAAGTCAGTTTTTTTTTTACATTAAATGAAGTCATCTTTTGCAAACATAATTAACATCGCACAGGCTGCGTGTTATTCCAATGGCCAATTGATATGGACATTTTTGTGTACCGATTCGGCCATATTTTTCTAAACCCACCTTATAAGTGCTCAAAGGTCAAAGGATAAACAAAACGATCAAATTCATCAAGAGCCCAATATAATAATAAACAAGAATACTTGTAGCTTGATCAAAACAAATACCGAAATTCCTATTTCTGTTTTTATTTTGCCGTTCGATGTTTTTTTGTCACATTCGAGTACGAATAAATGTCGTTTAGATAAAAATTGCATACGAGGCCTTTTAAGTTGTGTCGTTTGGAAAAACTAAAGACAATTTAAGAGATAAATGGTATTTATTGTTTTTCAAAGTAACCACCGTGATATGTAATTCACTTTTTCATCACACTTGCTCGTAAACGTGTCGAAATATGCAGGCTACCTTGGTTGCAACCCCCCAAATAAAACCCTCGACCTTAATGTGCTTGTCATGAAACCCGTGGTCGGTAAATGAGTCATTGCGCGAACAAATATTCTTTTCATGAAGCCCAAGGTCGGTAAATGAGTCATCGCCCGTTCTAAAGCTACTGCGCGCGCTACTGCAGGACCACATGCACACGCACGCTGCGGCGCATGCTGCGGGAGGGGGAGAGCGGCGCTACCAAGAGCGTAGCCTAATGTATCGCCAATATTTGGAAGAATTATATTTTTTCTTTTAGAAATATAAAATTTTACTCGCAAATGTGATGAAAAACATTGTATGTCGCAGGGCGGTACTAGAATTACGAACATCGACTCATTAAAATCCCTCAGTCTTCAACTTCGGGCTTCTAATAGACTCTCGTTCGTAATTCCTTATTTACCGCCCTTAAGACACAGTGTACTATTTCATTCGATCAAACCAGTTTTCAAAACATTTATTCCAGTCCGAAGTCGGGGTCTCCAAAATGGCCGTTTTGTATGCCTCAACCGCTTCTTCAGGCGTCCGGTACCGTTGACCACGAATTCGTTGCTTGATTTTTGGAAAAGAGAAGAAATCATTAAAGCGTCTGGGCTATACGGCGGGTGTTCCAGATTTTCGACGTTTTGCTCTTTTAAAAACGCAATTGTCTGCCGGGCGGTGTGCGAGCTCTCATTATCGTGGACTATACGACGTCTTGGGTTATTTTTTCGGAACTCGCCGATAACTTCAGGTAAACAAACAGTGGTACCTATACCAGTCAGCATTAACTGTTTTACGGTCTTCGAGCACGATGGTGGCAACGTGGCCATTTTTCGCTACAAACGTGGCGACCATTTTTTTCGAAGTGCTCCGTGAGCGTATTACTTTGGTCTGTTCACGGTCGACTGCTGTTTAGAATCCGGATCGTATGCATATATCCAAGATTCGTCAGCACTGATAATGTCATAAACGTGCTAAGAGTCTCCTTTGTTGAATTGCCGCAGAGTTTTGCGACATCATCTAACGCGAGCCATTTTTTGGTCTTCACTAATAAAATATGTGGTATCCAGTGTGAGATCAATTTTTTTACATATCGAAAATACAAACTGAAACATAGATGCACAGAAAAACCAGAAAAAGAGATCAGCGCTCATTAGGCAATCGCGACAATCATCAATTTGTGTTATTAAGCAATAACGACATCTCTTGTCCGGGTGAGCGGTTAATTCCAATGGAGTGCTGAAATCATGATTGGTTTCACGGGATACCCGTAAAAGTAACAAATTTGGAGTTGAAATAAAAAATACAAAAAGACTCCAAATAACCAATCGTCGGCCTAATTCGTTAACCTGCTAAGTCCACTTTTGGGCGAAAATTACTTTTCATACTTGTCAAAAAGTGCACACCATTCTCTACCGTTTGGTAAAGGAATAACGGCTATATCAGCATAAAATAAGTGTCAAATCTTATGCCCGAAAAACTGCTTTCTGACCTCCACACAGAAAATCTGCTAAGTCCAGTTCGGGTCTTAGTTTCGCACTGACAGTTATTCGCGACGCCACGTGCCTGTTGCGTCATGCGATGTTTTACTGAAAATTCGGTTTATTTGAGAAAATTATCAACAGAGTAAATTTATTGTGTTATTTCTCATTGTTCTATATATAATGTAAAGGGCGGAACATATATTTTAATAATTATTTGCTTGTTAAATTACCTATTGCTGATTGTTTAGTAAAAAGAGTCTTATCTTAGGTGTGAGTACATCTCATAATTATTAGTGATTGATTAACACTAAATACAATTTTTATTACTGGATGAATTTATTTTTATTATAAAATAATAATAAGCAAAATATTATGGATAGTTTCTCCAGCATACTCAATTTAAAAATTTAAACTTCAACACGAAAACCTGCTAAATAGTCATTTTTATTAATTTCCTGTGATTGGTATAATTATATCTTTAAAACATCAAGTTTAGTCATAGCTACCAACGGAATTTTCAAAATTTTGATTAGTTAACGATTGAAGAGTCTATGCAGTTTTTTCAATGTCCTGTAAACTTAGTCAAAATGGACTTAGAAGGTTAACGAATTAGGCCGACGAAATCATGATTTGATTGCTTAGTAGCGACATCTCTTGTCTGGGTGAGCGGTTGGTTCCGAAAGAATGTTGACTTCTCTCGATGAGAGCGAAACATAGATGTCGCTAGTGCTGCTGCATAAGTAGCGTAGTAGAAATAAGCAACCTGATATGTATGCATAGGAAAAATTCGTGTCTAAATTCCTGTCCAGCGGTGGTGTAGGGGTTATAGCACGCAGCACGGATTGCTGAGGACCTGGGTTCGATTCCCAGCGCTGGTCTCTTTTTCTGGTTTTTCTGTACATCTATGTTTCAGTTTGTAATTTCGATATGGGTTCTTAGCAACACGTTTGTATAGCTACCCATATAGCGATATCTTTATAGGTTAGCTATACCGACGGGCTCGCCAGTAGTCTCTCGCCCATAGGACTGTGTACTCGTCCTTTTGGGAATAAATAATAGTTAACAGTATTCTTGGTTTGTACTCAGTGACTCTCCCCAAATTGATATAACTCAATCAACACTAAAGGCTTTACGGGATGATTGTAAATGTAACAAAATTTGGAGTTGAAATAAAAAATACAAAAAAAAGACTCCAAAAACCAATCTCAATTTTTTTTACTCTTAAGTGATCATGAAAAAATATTTTGAATACTGGTCCCTGAAATGGTTAATGAAGCTTCTATTTCACGGTATGTCGCATGGCGATCATCGACAATCAGTTTCCGTAGAGCATCAATCTCCTCCTGGGTTACGGTACGGCTGTTTTTGGTCGGCCTATCACTAAGACTGCGTAGAAATTCTTAATACCAGCGTTCCACAGTCCGGATGCATGGTGCTTTATTATTAAAAAACCGTAGTCAGCTCTTCAAAGCACTGAAGACGCGTTAAACCCCTTTTGGAGTTGTAAAAAATTATGACTTGTCAACTTTGAACCGACGCTGTACTAAAACGGTTCGGCCAATCTCGAGTCATTCTTTTGTTTTCGAATTCTAAGTTCAAATATTTTAAGATGATACTAGTTTTTTTTTTTAATAATCACGGGAGGTTTACAAACGACAGAACTTAAAAGGCAGACCTCGTAGTAATTTTTAAAATAATGATCACGAAGATCTTTGAAGAATTTGGCTGTGCATGCTGTTTGTAGGTTCCGGCTAAACTCATTTGTTTTATTAGTTTCAATATAATAAAAATGTACTTTTACTTAATTAGGAAAGAGGATATATATTAAATTAAAAATTGTTTTGGGTCAGCCAAATTAAAAGAGCTCTCTAGAAAGAAATTCCGGGTAGTTTCATTTTTTGAAATTTAAACGTAAAATAAAACGAAGCTTATTAAAAACAATGTCACTCATAATTTCACCGTTAACTTGTTTATACACCGTTTATACGCAAAATATCCTCAAGCAATATCTAGCAGCTGCGACAAAATTTCTCCAGACAAATTAAAACCTTACACACTTCTCTTGATAGTTAAAAATCGTCAAAGCTTCTGCAATGTCATTATGGAACTGCTTTCTGTGCGTGAACAGTTAGAAATTAGGTCAAGTCGAGAACGACTGAAAATAAACGACACACAGTCTCTCTCAAGCTGAAGTTTTCTTTATTAGGGAAATTATGAAGTATTTTTAGAGCTTAAATAATCTCGTGTTACATAACTGGTTCACATTCGTGTATCTTTTGTTAACAGTTAAGTTTGGATTTAAGCCATGTTTTAGTTCTCTAGAAGTTCTATGACCTTGTAAGATTTTAATTATTATGGTATTTAGGCCGCAAAAAACTCAAGTCCTTAGTACGTATTCATTCTGTACCTACTAAGTAAGTATTAAAAAAACCTTCTGTGTGCGTGTGCATTATTTGAATTATTAATAATACCGTGATACGCAGAAATAATAAAAAAAATACATAGCTCACTCACTTACTAAAAGTCAAGGTATGCCCGACTTGTTTCGAACTAATCCGTGTTCTCGAATGGAAAGTCAACCATGAATTGCCCGCATTAATATGTGAGTGACTCTATTTTATTCTAATAATTATTTCTACGATTGCATGTTTTGTTTCCGAAAAATTTACAAAAAACGCACATTTTTTGAAATACGTACTAGAACAAAAGCAATAAAAAAACATCTTGGGACTGAAATCTTGTAGCTGTAACTAGATCATTTAAAAATTTAATTAAAAAATACTAAAGGTGCAAAGTAATGATTACATAATAATTTATGCCAGAAACGTCCTTCGGCACCATGATGCAGTATTTTCACACTTCCCGCCGCCCGAGAACAATACCAGACATTTTTGACTAAAACCACTAAAACAGACAACCGCGTTACTTTCTTGCCTGTCAATAAAAAAAGTTTCCGTAACAAAAAAGTTTCATTCGATCCGAGCGTTATTCGTGAAAGTTCGTGTTGATTTTCGTGCGGATAAAAGAGAGTTCGGCTGGTTTGGCGGGTGCGCTTATCAAGATCAACGGAAGCGGTGTTTGAATGAAACTATACCGAAGGTGGAAATTGTTACTTTATAGAGGGGTCTTTGAATCAAATTAACTCTCGTATGGAACTGATAAAACTAAAGTTTTTACCGTCGCACACGTTACAAGGCATTATAAAACCGTACACGTGCCTTTGGGGTGTCCAGACAAGAATAGCTACCCTCATCTCATCCCCTTGGCTGTCGTAGAAGGCGACTAGGGGAAAAATCCAGAAGACGGGCAGCAGCGTCTTCTGCGTATACTTTCAGCGTAACATTGCGATCCCCGAGTAGTTTGCCAAGTGTAGAGGTAATGACAACCCAATCCCCACGATGAGAAGTACAAAACAGCCACGGCCCCCAGTCCTTGGCGTCTCCTCTATCACTGGCCATGGTAGCGGGCCAGGTAACGGAGTAGTCACGCATCTGCAAAACCCCTGGTCTTGTAGATGTTTATGGGCGGTGGTGATCTCTTACCATCAGGAGACCCACTTGCTCGTTTGCCATCCAGTCGAATAAAAAATAAAAAATAAAATAAAAATAGTATGGACAGCTAAAAAGGGTGCAAGTGGCGAGTTATTATTCAGTATGGCATGCTAAGGGGGAGGCTTTTTACAAGCTTTTATTCAACTTGCCCTGTTCGTTTATTTATTTCTTTATTTATTTGGGTCAAATCTTGCAAGTTAAATTTGACCCACTTCCAGTAGTCCGATCGACTTGAAATTTGGTATACTTATGTAAATCTGGTGACAATACAATAATCTGATAGTGACATCCTGGTAGTCCGGCCAGGATAGTCTCCACAGGACGGAACTCGTCAACGGTTAATGGCATCGATTTGAAATTTGGTATTCAATTGTAGTTTGGGTGACAATACATGTACAGTCAACAAAAAGTACAGTCAGCAAAAAAAACTTGTATTTAAAAAAATATTTTTTACCAAAAACTTATTTACAACAGTGGGGGTGTTTTGGCTGATGATAAGTAGATACCTAACATATATTATGATCTGTTAACAAGTTATAGAAAAAAATTGTTGAGCAAAAAAATCCGACGCGATGGAAACAATGTTTGTTTAATACTCATTGCTCATAAATAACACGTTAAGGCTCATGTATTCTTTAAGAGAATAGTTAATCAATTTTAATCAGGATACAGTTAATTGTTATACTCATAGATGTACCTCAAGTAAAAGTTTTCTAGCTTCAATTTCGATAAAATTCGATATCCTTCATTACGTTCCATCCATCCATCGATCCCAGCCTATATACGTCCCACTGCTGGGCACAGGCCTTCTCTCAGAACAAGAGGGCTTGGGCCAATTACGTCATTCATTACGTTACTGTAAAATATTAGGTGAAAAGCTTAGAAAGAAAATCTGTTCAAAATTTTAAATCAATTCATTGATAACAATCAAGTTTTGAGTTCATAAGCTTTTGAGCAAAAATTTGATCAAAAATATGTGAACACGACTTTATGAAACGGCATAAAAGCGTGTTCAGATATATTTGATCAAAAGTTTATGAACTCGACTGTCACAAATATACGGACGCAGGATAATGCATAAAAACCCCGACTTTGTCACTTCAAAGTTCAATATCTCAAAAACAGCCAAACCGGTTTTTATAAACCATGTCTAAGAACCATCGCTAGAAAACCTGCATCATCGCTAAAAAAACCTCATTCAAATCGGTCCACCCGTTTAAAGAAAGCAAGAAAGGTTTATTTTGGCTCCATAAGTACCACCTAAAACTAAGACTAGAACTAGCACTAAAACTATGTTACTTGGTGACACGGCAGGATACCAAAAAGGGTCTCCACTCAGCATGTGTTGCCGCACATTATGTGCAGCAACGCTGGTTTTCTGTGGAGCCCAAACGTTAAATAAACATGTATGCATGAGCGAGTTCCTTTGCCCCAGTCAGACGGAGAAAAAATAAAAATAAAAAAATTAAAACCATAGACAAGGGAGAAGTGACGTGGCTCAGTGTAAAAGATAATAATACAAATACTGCTGTCGTGGCAATAAATATTTTTTAAACATTTTCTTTTGCGATGCGATGCCTCCGACAAATGGGACTGGCTGGCAAAGATTATAAATTACACCATTACACAGTTTAAGAGCTACGGTGCCACAGACAGACAGACAGACATACAGATACACAGACACACATAGCGGTCAAACTTATAACACCCCTCTTTTTGCGTCGGGGGTTAAAATTAAGGCGTATTCGAAAAGTAATCCGCTAAAGAAGCTACTTACCGTTGTATATTATTAATACTTACACCTACCTGCGCAATTATTTGCTGTTCAATTTATTGGTTCGGTAAAGAGATAAAATTTAATATTTAAATGGTAGAGATAAAGTACCGGCGTTAAGGGACGTTATTTATTGCTCCTGTGCTTGATTACTTGGTTTGCTAAATACAAGAGAAACAAAGTTCAATAATTAAAAAACGGTAAAACGATTTCGATGAAACATGTCTAAGAACCATCGCTAGAAAACCTAATTTCAAATAAAAAAAACGCATTCAAATCGGTCCACCCGTTTAAGACCCGGTGCCACAGACAGACACACACAGACACACGGACACACATAGCGATCAAACTTATAACCCCTCTTTTTGCGTCGGGGTTAAAAATGGAATCATCGCCAGTTTACGTACATAATTTGACATTGATTATTTACCTTGACACTTAACGGGCACATTTAAATTTTATAGGTAAGAACGGTAAGAACAACAGAAGCCACATTCTTAAAAATGTTTCGGTAACTGGTCGTTCTAAGTCGCTACATTCTACACTCTTGATAAAGTGGTACTGGTTATTTACTTTGCTCACCCAGGACCTTATTATAGCTACGTTTATGCAAGAAATGTGTGCTCTGCTCATGCAGCTCTTGCACGTACACACTGTAAGAACACACGCAAATTACACAAACCCATCTATTACCACCATCACACTACACTGACGCGTTTCGAACTTAACCAGAGCTCATCTTCATTGTCCTGGTTATTAATTAAGGATTGCTTACGAAACTTCATGACAATTTCCATGGAAAAATAGTGTGGTGATTCCCCCTTACTTTCCACACCGCAGTGCTGGAGTCTGGAACTCGTAGTTGGCAATATGGAGCGCTGCTGCCCACTGTCGCATCAGGTCCTCTAAGGGCTCGGTTGTTTTATGCGATAAACGCTGCGTTAAACGCAATGCGTTTGACGCACATCTAATCTAACCAATCGCAATCTACGGAATGTAATTACCAAACATGCGTTTGCCGCTGCGCTCACCGCGTAAGACAATGTTTGGTAATTAAATTATCTCATACGCATTGCGTTTAACGCAGCGTTTCTCGCTTAAAACAACCGGGTGCTTTAGGTACTCGCCTGTTACGATACTCACGGGAAGAGATGGGTTCTTCAGAGTAACTCTTCTAAAAGTAGGTAGTCGATTATAAAAACCGGCCAAGTCGCGCGCTGAGGGTTCCGTACAAATTTGTGGGTTTCTGTCAGGGATCTGTTAACACTGGATATTTAGTGTTGACAGAGCCCTGAACTTTGGTCATTTTAGATTTTTAATTGACATGGATATATAAAAAATAGGTTAATTAGACTTTTCTTAGTGGCTACCTTACCTTCATACAAAATTTTTACTTTCTAAAACAACTGAAAGTTTGAGTGCCCGGCAATTCGCATTGTAATACATTTTTTATTAAGTATGATTTTTTTCACTACTCAAAAGAGTAGTAAAACTGGTGTATGTTGATATTACTTTTAGCTCGATACTTTCACACGTTACTGGAAAAAAGTATCTTGACAGACGGATCGACGGACTACGAAGTAATCCTATGAAGGCTTTGTTTGTACCTCAGTACGGGACCCTAAAATGATAACTTAAATTGTAACGAAAGTTTAACTAAACTTGACTAAAACAATTAAACTAAAATGCACCTCAAAAGCAGAGCTTTCCGTTTATTGCCTGCCGTGCAATAAGAATAATCTCGCTTTCGATCTTCATACTGAATTCAACTACTTGCATGCAGTAATTTACATTCCAGGCGTCTTACGGCGAACTTAATTAAAACTAACTAACTAATAAATAAGACGCAATCGTACCATTTGAATATGTAAACCTTACCGTATAGGGAATATTACTGCAACTTTCTGCCGTCAGAGTGCAGCACTAGCACAAAACCATAAACAGTTTTTTTGAGTATCTTAAAATGTCCGTAGGATGCCATAATATTTCAATTTAATTTTTGGAAATATAACTCTATTTTTACGACCGATATAAATATCATGTTATTTT
>NC_133473.1:18761000-18801938 GCF_025370935.1 Choristoneura fumiferana
TCTAGATTACAAGCTAGGCAAATCTATACATATGGGTAAGGCCGCGAATTTTGACCAATTTGACGTTTCAAATTTGGAAGGCTGATAAAAAAAAACTGATAACACCTAGAGTTTAATTTTTTTTTTATTATATGACACGATATAAACTCTCAAGGTCGCAATGAGATAATTGATTTAAACCCTTTTAAAAAATAATAAAAATATATTACCGTCAAAAACGTAACGAAAATTGACTATTTTTTTTGACACGAGTACTTAATACCTTATTATTTTCATGCTATTTAACTTCTCATGATCATGATTTTGTTTAAACGAAATTTTATGATATAACGATGTCCTACCGATTGCGGAATCATGATAATCAAATATTTTTTCATGTTTTATATTTATTCTTTTCACGTGCCAAAAACCACGTTTTCGTTACGAATACTTAGGTGACGCTTTTTAAGCTACCTTTAACGCCAATTTCGGTAGAAATTAGTTTTTGTACACTGGCAACTAATACTCTAATAGGGCAACATCGATGAGATAAATAAATCTCATCAGTTTGTTGACAAACAGCCATCAAAAGTGACGCGGAGGTTTTTTTTCGAAAAAACGTCGAAAGTGCTTGTTCGATTTTAAGGGTAAAGTAGTGATTATTTTTAACTGGTTGTTTTTTCATACGATAGGGTAATCTTTTCCATGTAAGTGGCATGTGTTATTATGTTCAAAATGTCGTTATTCACCATGATAAACGATTTTTTGTATAAAATACGTTACACTTTCGTTACGATTACGTTACATTTTTACAAAATGCTACGTATTTGTACATAACGTAACGAAAAAATGTGGTAAAGGGAAGTTCACACAGAAAAAATTCTAACTTACACCTGTTATTAGGTTTCCAATGACTGCACGCACAGTAAGTTAGTTAGATGGATATTTTGAAGTTAAATAAATTTTAATCTGTAGGTGCAGGATCGGCACAAGAGAAATTGTGGCGAGTTCTGTGTTCACGTCCTGCTACATGCATAGCGTATTTAAAGTGAGAGACAAACGGAGAGATTCACTTACCTACTTAGTTTATTTGTTACCTAAACTTAATAATCATAATAATTTATTTCCAAAAACATCTTTTTACATTGTCCACTTAACATAGATACTACTTCCTAAATTGGTAAACCTGTGATTTAGGGTTTTGGCCATTTTTTGAGGTATTATAGCTTGTACAGTCGATCACAAGCATGCTCACAACTAGGTGGTAGGACCTTGTGCAAGTCCGCCCGGATGCTACCACCATCTTCCTCGCTAATCTGCGTGAAGCAGCAGTGCTTGCACTGTTGTGTTCGGCGTGGTGAGTAAGACAGCCGGTAATTACTGGCACGAGTATCCCATCATAGGCCTCTAGGTTGGCAACGCGTCTGCAATACCCCTGGTGTTGCAGATTTTTATGGGCGGTGGTGATCTCTTACTCATTTGATCGTTTGCCATCCAGTCGAATAAAAACCACATCCAAATTCGTTATGCTTATAAATGTGCACCTTATTGTCAGTGTTAGAGAGGCATGTAAAGATACACTTTGGAAAGATGTTCGTCAACTAGAGGGTACTTCTACTTCCACATTCTCATGTTTAGCTCTATAGATCTCATATAGACAGATTTAAGATCAGTATCGTCAGAAAGTTCTAGTAAAAATAAAAAACTTCACTTTATTATATGAGATGTATTTTTTTTTCATACATACGTTATCTAATGGGAATTTTTACCAGTTTGATCTAGGCTTTATAAAAATTTGCGTTACGTTTTATGGTAACGTCACGTATTTTTTTATGTTATTTCTATGTCACATTGGTCAAAATTCGCGGCCTACCCATATAATAAAACAGTAAAGAAATAGTTGTCTGTTCACTTTTAACAAATCAAATCAAATCGTTTATTCAGTAAATAGGCCGCAATGGGCACTTTACACGTCATTTTTAACTACCAGCGCTTTCGGAAAGACCATCATTGCCAGGAAAAATGCGCAGCAAGAAACTTGGCAGAGAGTCACTTTTTCAAAATGTAATACTTTTAAACTACAGTATACAACCCTTACCCAAACCATACAGTCAAAACAATGAATGTAGGAACCATGTTCTTAGTACCCATAACACAAGCTTTGCTAAGCTTACTTTGGGACTAGGTCAATAGGTGTGAAATTTCCCGTGATATTATTTTATTTTATTTATTTTATGTTCTAAGAAACATGTGCTAGCTGTAGCCAAAGATAAAAAAATATGTGGGTAAGGCCGCGAATTTTGACCAATTTGGACGTTTCAAATTTGGAAGGCTGATAAAAAAAAACTGATAACACCTAGAGGTTTAATTTTTTTTTTATTATATGACACGATATAAACTCTCAAGGTCGCAAATGAGATAATTGATTTAAACCCTTTAAAAAATAAAATAAAAATATATTACCGTCCAAAACGTAACGAAAATTGACTATTTTTTTTGACCACGAGTACTTAATACCTTATTATTTTCATGCTATTTAACTTCTCATGATCATGATTTTGTTTAAACGAAATTTTATGATATAACGATAGTCCTACCGATTGCGGAATCATGATAATCAAATAATTTTCATGTTTTATATTTATTTCTTTTCACGTGCCAAAAAACCACGTTTTCGTTACGAATACTTAGGTGACGCTTTTTTAAGCTACCTTTAACGCCAATTTCGGTAGAAATTTGTTTTTGTACACTGGCAACTAATACTCTAATAGGGCAACATCGATGAGATAAATAAATCTCATCAGTTTGTTGACAAACAGCCATCAAAAGTGACGCGGAGGTTTTTTCGAAAAAACGTCGAAAGTGCTTGTTCGATTTTAAGGGTAAGTAGTGATTATTTTTAACTGGTTGTTTTTTCATACGATAGGGTAATCTTTTCCATGTAAGTGGCATGTGTTATTATGTTCAAAATATGTCGTTATTTCACCATGATAAACGATTTTTTGTATAAAATACGTAACACTTTCGTTACGATTACGTTACATTTTTACAAAATGCTACGTATTTTGTACATAACGTAACGAAAAAATGTGGTAAAGGGAAGTTCACACAGAAAAATTCTAACTTACACCAGTTTATTATTAGGTTTCCAATGACTGCACGCACAGTAAGTTAGTTAGATGGATATTTTGAAGTTAAATAAATTTAATCTGTAGGTGCAGGGATCGGCACAAGAGAATTGTGGCGAGTTCTGTGTTCACGTCCTGCTACATGCATAGCGTATTTAAAGTGAGAGACAAACGGAGAGATTCACTTACCTACTTAGTTCATTTGTTACCTAAACTTAATAATCATAATAATTTATTTCCAAAAACATCTTTTTACATTGTCCACTTAACTAAGATACTACTTCCTAAATTGGTAAAACCTGTGATTTAGGGTGTTGGCCATTTCTTTGAGGTATTTAATAGCTAGTACAGTCGAAGTCACAAGCATGCTCACAACTAGGTGGTAGGACCTTGTGCAAGGTCCGCCCGGATTGCTACCACCATCTTCCTCGCTAATCCTACCGTGAAGCAGCAGTGCTTGCACTGTTGTGTTTCGGCGTGGTGAGTAAGACAGCCGGTGAAATTACTGGCACGAGGTATCCCATCATAGGCCTCTAGGTTGGCAACGCGTCTGCAATACCCATGGTGTTGCAGATTTTTATGGGCGGTGGTGATCTCTTACTCATTTGATCGTTTGCCATCCAGTCGAATAAAAAAAAACCACATCCAAATTCGTTATGCTTATAAATGTGCACCTTATTGTCAGTGTTAGAGAGGCATGTAAAGATACACTTTTGGAAAGATGTTCGTCAACTAGAGGGTACTTCTACTTCCACATTCTCATGTTTAGCTCTATAGATCTCATATAGGACAGATTTAAGATCAGTATCGTCAGAAAGTTCTAGTAAAAATAAAAACTTCACTTTATTATATGAGATGTATTTTTTTTTCATACATACGTTATCTAATGGGAATTTTTACCAGTTTGATCTAGGCTTTATAAAAATTTGCGTTACGTTTTATGGTAACGTCACGTATTTTTTTTATGTTATTTCTATGTCACATTGGTCAAAATTCGCGGCCTTACCCATGTCTTAGCGCACAGAACAACTTTGACAGATATAAAGATTATGAGTATGCGTAAAGTAGTTATTGCATCAATACAAAAATACAAGTCAGAACACCAGAAACCAGAAGCAATAAGAGGTTGCATGAAAAAACATTTTTTGCAACTCACACGTAGCTGTTTTCCACGACTTGGCCTCACTAATTCGTGGAGGAGCAAGACAGATATTCCATTTTTTTTCAATAAGAGGTTTTAGAAACGAAGTTAAGAACTCCGAAGTTCAGAACTACATCAGAACTGCGTAAGAACTGCACTCCGATTGCCTAAAATGGCAGTCCTCTGACAGTCGGGTGCAGTGCTGATGCAGTTGCACTAACTGCGCAATAACTCCCATTTTGCAGCCGGATTCCAGTTGGAGTGCATGTTTTTGACAATAATTTACTAGTGCAACCAAATGCGACCATCTTATTTTATTAAAATAATTTATGTTAAATAACTTGGCTGAATGCAAGATATTAACCTTTGCCTGCAATTAAATGAGAAAATTGAAACTGTTGTGTCACTATCAGAAATGTCATTGAATCTGACAAAGGGATCAAGCAAGGCTACTACGACACTTGAAACTCGAAGTTCGTGTCGTGCGGTCCCTCTGACACTTATACTATTTAATACGAGAGCGAGAGGGACGGTACGATACGAACTTCGAGTTTCGTAGTAGCCGCAAGGTTCGCCGCGTGTTCGCCGTGAGTAGTATAGGTTATACAACGTGCCTACAATTTGTAGCAGTCGCGGTAGAATCTGGACGAAGCCGTCCGCATCCGTGAGCGCCAACCAGCTTGCGGTCGTAGTACGAATGTGAAATCCGCTCAGCAGGGCTACTACGAAACTCGAAGTTCGTGGGTTGCGTCCCTCTGATACTTATACTATTTACAGTGGCGTAGCTACCAAGGGGCTAGGCGGCGCAGTGCCCCGGGCCCTCAAGCTCAGGGCCCTCGAAATTCTGCTTTATAGCTGATGATAAGTTGCTTAGAAAGTATTTGTATATATAATGATTTTACTTCAAAAAACCTTACCAGTTTTGATAGCAGTGGGCCCCATTTTTTTATTTGTCCCAGGGCCCTAGGTTACCTAGCTACGCCACTGACTATTTAGTACGAGAGCGAGAGGGACCGCACGACACGAACTTCGAGTTTGGAGTTTCGTAGTAGCCCTGCTGACTCGGTCCGACTCCGGCCGGTCGATTAGTGTGTTGTAGGTACTTACCGTTTAGGTACTCTAATGCTTCTCATATGTGCTCTGAGTTCACTTATGCGTTTCCTCTTTCGCTTAACTTTTTTAATACTGCGATTACCCATATTATTTGCTCTCAAAAGTAGTACTAGCGCGTTAGAAAAATGTGCACAGGTCCGTCGTCGACTACGTACACGCGTGTACTGGCGACTGGGAAATACTTGGCCGTCGCCGCGCGCTAGAACCGTTTTATTTTGCCAAAGACGAAATAAATTGGTATGATTGATGTACTCAACCTATTGAAAATCTATGAAGCATAAATCTAAATCTACTAAAAACTATTTAATAAAGCAATTTTGTGTTGATATTCATAATATTTTTCATAATATTTGGTTTAACGTGTAAATGAAGGCTCTTTTTCAAAAAAATAATCTATCGAGGTTTTTGTCAGCAATCGTGTTTTTGATGAAGTCAAAACTAGCTAATAGACTGAAAATACACATATAAAAAAATTGCAGTTGTAAGTATTGTGTAAGTATATTTTAAATATTTTCTAAAATTGTAGTTTTCACTACGTACAGCGCCTTAAGGTAAATTTGTGTTTTGTTTTTCTTGTAAATCACTTGGAACGAGGGTATTAGTCGGTATTTTTCATCGTTCTCAGAAATAATTTCTTACGGGAAATGTAAAGTACAATTTCCGCGACTAAGAATCAATACACAACTAACTAGTATTTCAATGGTACAAAACAATACAATAACTCTTTATTGCACACCAACACAGTAAGCAGTAGAGAAAACACAAGTATATACATAGAGATTTTCTAAGGTAAGCAATAGGCGGCCTTATCGCTTTAGAGCGATCTCTTCCAGGAAACCTTTACAATGGACAGAAATAAGGAATACATGGGTACCGATTGAAATAAGCACAATCTTTTTGTCTTTGATGAGTAGCATAATAATGTTTTATTTTTATTTTACTGCATGGCAAACGAGCAAGTGGGTCTCCTGATGGTAAGAATCACCACCCCATAAACATCTGTGTAACACCAGAGGTATTGCGGATGCGTTGCCAACCTAGAGACCTAACATGGAATACCTCAAGTGCCAGTAATTTCACCGGCTGTCTTGCTCTCCACGCCGAAACACAACAGTGCAAGCACTGCTGCTTCACGTAGTATTAGCGAGCAAGGTGATGGTACCTTGCACAAGGTCCTACCACCTGCACCTGTTCTTTAAGTATGCGACTTATGTCATAGGCATTGACATTGGTGGCGCTTAGCGAACCAAAGGTCTCTGCCCACTACACCGTGCCATGTGGCATGCCATGACCGTAGTGTGAACGTGTCAAGCACGGAATTTAATGTGTATGCGTGGCGCGACGGCGACGGTTGGTTAAAAAACTTGCTAGTGGGCATAGTCTCACACTTTTCAATATATCCTTCCTACTCATATTATAAATGTGAAAGTTTGTGAGTGAGTGAGTGAGTATGTTTGTTACTTCTTCACGTTGAAACGGCTGGACGGATTTAGATTAAATTTGGCAAAAAGTTAGTTTATAACCTGGATTTAAACAAAGGATACTTTTTATCCTGATATTCCTACGGGATAGGGATAAAACCTTGAAATAACAACCGCTGGGCTTAGAGTCATGAAATTTGGTATGTAGATAGCTGGACATCTGGAATAAAACATAGCCTACTTTTTATTCCGAAAAATTTATTCCGAAATTCTCACGGGATAGGGATAAAATTTCGAAACAACAACCGCTAACCAGCAACCGAAATTTGACCATAATTGTTTTTAATGTAACGTCAATGAAAACAACGATTTAATTTTCGGGAATTCTTAAAATTCCCGGTTTTTCAATTCAGCTGCTGGACCTTATGTTTTAAGTGTGCGAAGCCGTGGGTAAACACTAGTTTAGAATATATTTTATGATTTAATTTGGGTTTTGTTCCACGTACCTTGATTTTAGAGAAGCTCGATATCATCCTATCGATATGATGGTCTCGTGATCATGGCGCATGCAACTGTGCCAAAATAATGAGCTTCTTTAAAATCAAGGTACTACGCGGATCAAAACCTTAATTTTAAATCATAAAATTAGTAATGGCCGCGATAGTCCAAAACACTATAAAGAATATATTTTTGTACTACACCGTATCATGGTATGATACGATGTAATGGGTGGAGACCTCCAAAATGGCAAAGTACCTAATTAGAAACTAACTATTTAGAAAATGGGTTAGACAGTGTACAACGGAATAATAAAACTGGAATTGATTTCTAATCCTAGCTATTAAAGGCTGACCAGGAACATAAAAAACCTGACGCGAGGGCAGCACTTGTACGTTTTATATTACAACATTCTTTACTCTTACTATACGATACATCAGTCGTATTGACCACGGTGTCGGTGATTTTATTTAAAGGAATATTTTCTAATCCCTCAGACTTTTTCTATGACAAATACTTTTATACATTGTGAATTATTTTCCCTCCAAAGCTATGGATAATCTTCGGCATTTTAACGCACAAAAACACAAAATAATACTTTAAAATACCACGCGCAAACAACGTTAAACTTTGACAGCAATAGACATATGACATTTGAATTTAGTATTACCAGTGCAAGAAATTTGATCTACTTATTGGTTTTCCGCAATATGGTGAGGTTTTTTAAAATTCTGGTCAGCCTTTAGTTTCTGATGTTTCTCTGTCACAGATGAACTTGATCATAATAATATAATCTATACTCATGTCATAACCGACAATTTCATCTTAAACCTTTCACTATCGGTGTTAATTAGAACCTGTGTATTCTGTATCTCAAATCATTAAGCTTGTGTGTGGCATGTCAACGGAAATAGGGTCTTGTCGAATATAATGTATTTCTGAGTGAGGGTGACGCAAGCGGATATCATAGAGTATTACGCAATTGGCTGAGTTATAAATATATACCTACCGTCCTTTAGTTTGGTGGACAAAGCTTTCTGATTTAATATAGGCGACATAGTTTTTTCCTTGATGGCTGTTATGAATTCGGGTATATATTTTCCTGTTAGAAATCAAATAAGAACGTCATGTCTAGGATTTTGAAGGGGTTATATTATACATATATAATATAACCCCGCTTCCGCGTAGAAGCATGAAACGTTTGCGTCCTATTCTCAGACCTACCGAATATACACGAAAAAAAAAACACACGGACAGGACAGGAGAATTTTATATATTTATTAGATGACTCAATTTTGTTACCTAATGCCACATGAGAAAAAAAATCGTCCTATCGATGTCAAATCTGATATACAATTAAATCTTTTTCTATTATAATTGTTTGCGTGCCTAGTACCAATATTATACAAATAAAATGTGCGTAGGTTTTTGTAAGAAATACCAGCATTCTATTTTCCACTAGGTCCTACTGTCACAGTTATCGATAAACAGTTTATTTGTCCTGATATGTTCACATTCATCTAATTGTTAGTAAAAATTGTATAGAAAGAATATTATGAAAATTTATACCTATATAAGATTTTTTAGGGATGGCAAGTCGCTCGATTTAAAACTGGCCAGATATAGGATCTCTGTATGTTCACTTCGAATCATACGACCCAACTTTATTAGACCGATAAGAATTTACTACTGAAGACACTAGTTGCTCTAGCGCTCGTAAATACAGATCTGATCATACCCCAACTACCCAACAGATCCGAGCATCAGTAAAATTTTAATTTGGTAACTGACCCACATTTTTACTGTCAGAAAACGCGACCGAACGTAAATCATCCCTCGGCGTGTACGAGCGTTCCTTAAAGTTTTCGTGCTGATTCTGCCCGGATAAGGGAGGGTCAAGTTTACGATCGCACGAGTTTTATCGAGATTGCCCGACGGTACGACGACGACTTTTCATAGCTTTTGTTACCCCACTGTTTCGGGGTGAATTATTTTATTAAAACACAAAAAGGGGAGAGGAGATACCAGAGCGAGATTAGGTGAGAATATAAAGTTTCACCTTGGCTTTTTCCAGATCAATGTTGCGATAGGACGAGTTTTTGTTAGATTTTTTTTAGTGGCTTAGATTAGTTTTATTGCATCAAGAAGTCTTTTTTATCGTGCCTGTTGTCTGATACTTAAAGAGATTTAGGAGCTGAGAGATTTCTGGTGATACTCTTTTGAGTTTTTCTTTTGTTGAATATTTGAGGATAGCAGATACAGAGACAGTTTACTACATTGTTAATAGTCGTTATTTTGGTACAAATATTGTCAATAAAACCTTACTTAAAAATTTCCACATAAACACGTCATAAACATGTCCTCTGTTATGCCCAGTTTTGAACCTATAACACTTTGCTTGATAGGATAGGCCATAGGTGAAACCACTAAGCTACCACGGTTTTTTGAATTTAGTCACGGTCAGGATGCGTTAAAAAAAGCCAAGTTTCGGGAGAATATTAATACTAACGATTTTTTCTCAAAAGTAACCATTCGTCATTCGTTTAATAACGAACAGCTTATTTCTGTGTTACCGTAGCACGTATTTCTTGAAATCTTATAAGGTAATGTGCACTTTAGTATTCCCAAGACTGTATTGAATTAGTACAGAGGTTACATTAGGGTTATCTCGTTTTGGTTTGAATAAATAATAAACACATGTTCTGTACAGCCGCAGTACGCAGCCCTGAAGCTTAATCTCAAGGACAAAAGAACAAAATAGGGAATTCAGAAAGAAAGAGTTTTCGAAACATTTTCCTTATTAAAGAGTTATTTTTAAGCGATTGTTTTGTATCATATTTCTCAATAAAGCTATCATAACGGGGGTTGAAAATAAATTAAAAAAAAGACTAAGGAGTACTTTAGCTGCTAAATTATGTTTGATTTTTATTTAACGACGATACTAAAATTCTATTTCTCATAATATGAATGCGACTACTTATGAATGTTTATTGGTCTCTTTGTTTGTTTGTTAATTATTACTATTTTCTATATAAACAGCCGGATGGATTTGGATGAAAATTGAAACAGATAATTTATTAATCCTGCCTAGATAGGATATTTTTATCTCGGAAAAATTTAAAACTGCGCAATTTGCAACGAAGTTATTTGCCAGGAGATTTTTGATATATTAAATATTTTCTCCAATTTTTAACATATAAAAATAATATTTAGTGCCCAGTAATAAGTTTTTGCTATGTTACAAAATAAATTTGAACAATATTCAAGGCGTGCTTCATCAACCTTCAATCTATAATAAAGTACCTAAATATTTTATGCGACGGCATTATAGGGATATGTCCACAAGTACTGAAAGAGGTATAGTAACCATGGTTTCTCTGCCAACGCATTGTAAATAGCTTCACGATATACCGGGTGTGGCCTGTAATATGTGCAAATAATTAAAACATAGATCATACTCGTCAAACTGAACAACATTAAAGTTTTATTACGCCATGTAAATAAAATTGCTTGATGTTTGTAGCGTGACAGGTGCCGTCAGTTGTGTTCTAGGATGGCGTACATTGGTAGCAGTATTTAATTTGTATGAAAAAAGGGAAATCCAAAGACTCCATTATTTTTTAATGTCGCTGAACTAATGTTGTTCAGTTTGACGAGGTCGATATTGTAATACCACACCAATCAAAGTATCAGTCCGATGTTTTGGTAACTATGATACATTATTCATCATTACATAACTAGACATTTGGTAACCGTTCCAATATTGATTTAATAATTATGTGCCGTCTGTACTATTAACGCCAATATTGTTCATTATCAGCTTAACTTTGATTGATTACAAACCGAATGGCGAGGTGAGACGAGAATTTCGAATGTAAGACTAAATTGTAAACACGTAGAGAAGTCTATCTATCTATTGGCGTAGCACAATAACAATTGGGTACTTATCGTGTTCCCAAACTTTTTTTTACGTGACGCCTATACTGTGACACGTGTGCACAGGGAAAAAAGTAAAAAAAAATAAGGTTCGCGTTAAATATTTTCCTCTCATCCATCAATCGCCGCCTATTTTGTAGATATAGTTGCAAATATCTTTGGAATCTTGTTACGCGAGTGGAGATTGCTCTTTAACATGCGCTAAGATGTAAAAGAGCACTCTACTTGCGTAGCAAAGCAGCAACATCTTTTTATTCATAAATGGTTACAAAATGTATGTTTTTCTGCCTGACTAAGACAAATGCTAAAGTGATTGATCCAAACCGTGTATGAATAAGGCTGATAGTTTGAGCATGAAACTACCGTGAGACTCACTCATATTTAATGAAATAAAACCAGATATCTGACATCTTAAATCGAGTTTAGCTCTACATGTTTCGGGCACTGTCAACAGTGCGCGTTTTGCAGTAGCCACCGTGTCGCAACCTTCTAGAAGAAGGGTTACGAATTAGCCCGAAACACGTAGGTGGAGCTAAACTCGACTAGAGGCTTGAGTAATATAATAAACCGGGATAGTTTATTTCATTAAGGGAGTTAGTATTCAAATCTACAAAAGGTAAAAGATAAAAATAGACTCACCAACAACATCAAGAGTGACCCTGAAATTCCTCGTTGGCGAGACTTGGTAGTCGACTCTGCAGCGATAGGTGGCTCGATCTCTTGCTTGCACGTTGTGGATGTGCAAAGCAGACTGCATGCCGTTCCAGCGAGCTCGGTCCTTGAATGGATCTTCCATCCAGTGGCCGCTGTCGTCAGGTGCCCTGGTGTCATAGCTGAGAACAAAGAAAGAGTTGTAGCTGTTTGAGGATAATAATGTTTGAGGTTAAATATCGTTATCATAATATCGGCGGAGGAGATCCACTGTTGGACATAGGCTTCCCCCATTGACTTCGAGTTGCTTAGGTTTGGTTGGCAGATGGCCGTTAGAGTCGAAAAGTTCTCGAGTGGAGGTCGCGAATTCGCAAGCGCAGTGTACCTATAGAACGTCCACCAATAAGATGGACAGATAACCGTTAAAGCCGCGGGTTCACGGTGGATAAGGGCAAATATACACGCAATTAAATAATTATGGTCAAGAAGAGCTTTTTTGTTACAAAATATCTATGAGCTAGGCAGTGAACAGACTAGGTAGATTACAACCAAGAAAATTAAATCACGTGCCAGGGTGGAACCTTCGTGCTATTGATATCATGTTGACATCCTACGTTTGCCAAAAAAATCATAGCGAAATTGAATATGAAAAGGTTCCATTCACATGATGCAGTTTCCTCGACTGTTACATAGCAAACTTATAAAAGTTATTTTTCGTCGTTTTAGCTTAAGATCGGATGTTATTTTCCTGAGAGTAATAACTGATTACTGATTATAAGCAATATTGTATTAAAATATATTTAAGAACCCACTGTTAACAAATAAAATATTTCATTTCATTTCAAGACTTGTTCTAAAATTAAAGCTTTCAAACGAATTCCTATAGAAAAAAGTGGCACAATTTAATTTCACAAAAATCTTAAAGCCTGATTATACTAAACAATATTAGTAGATTATTGTCGTGGCCTGGAAGTAGGCAATTGCTGACTGAGTATGTGTATTAAACGGACGAGCTTGCGAGTCCGTTTAAGTAATACGAAGCTAGCAATTGCTATTCCAGCCGAGACTAATATAAAGCTTTTCTCAAAAATGGTGAATAATTCTGAAATAGAATACACTTTTTCTCAAAATATATTATAACATTTAATTTTTTTTTAATTTTTTTCTAATGCTTTCCCGCCTTATTTTCATTAAAAATAAACTGCAGGTGTATTTTTCCACCGAAAACACCACAAGCTGTTTCAGACCCAATTGAAAAAGTCCGGAGTTCCAACAAAATATCTGATACCGGCCATTAGACTTGGCTGTATACGACTTGTGTCCATGGCCTTTTTAACTTTAAAAAAAAATTGTGACTGATTGCAGGCGCGCTAATTCATTATTGTCGAGCTAGCGCGCCTGCAATCTTTTTAAATTTTAATTTTTCGCTGACCATAAACTATGCACTTCACCTTCCGATATGTAAAGAATAATGTCAACTTTTACGGACATTTTTGAGAAAAAAATGTTACTAAATTTAGCTATGACCTCAGATATTTTATTTTAAGATATATAATAGCAAATAAATACAGATTCTAAGTAAAGTCTCTAAAAAGTCCGATTAATTGTATAAATGTTCGTGCTAGCATTGTTATTCAATTTATTTTAGACACAAACACGAACAAAACTATAGAATACTGGTCAAACAGAATAACAATTTAGTATCAACAGTCAGCATTTACTTAGGAAACTGCAGGTGCATATAAGTCACGTCTAGACAATTAACCAAAGTCATATTCAGCATCCCGTGGCAATTTATAGTAGCAATAATATGCATACAGCTATCCCTTAGGGAGTTAAAAGCTCGCGTATGCAATTAACACTCGAGTCGTAAACGACATGTAAACATTAATTAAAAATTCACAGTCCTCGCGTAAAGTCACAGGTCCATACTAGTACACTCTATTCACATACGTGAAGTTACAATCACAACTTACGTCTGTATCACTTGCGTGAAATTACATTCCCGGAGTTTTGTTCTATTATCCAATGCTGAAAGGATTGTACAACAGACGATCTAGATTTTTGAAAGCGCTGGAGCTAACGCCAAAGTTTAGCGTTTAGCAGCAACTGTTGGATTACAGTTTTCATAGAGAACTGTTAGATTGACTGCAGCTGTGATGCATTGCATGTAATATAACGCCGTAGTTTTGTTTCAAAACTTGGTATTAGCAGAGTTTCTATCTTAACTTATAGGTAGTTATAGAACTGCTACTTTATGACGTTGGTACTTGTGCACTTAAATGTATTAACTTAAAACTATAACTATGGTTAACGTTTTGCTATTTAACATGAAAACTTTAAACACTCCAAAAAGGTACAATCTATGAAGGCATAAATCACAATTTTAGTTTAAGTACATTTATTGTTCAAGCACTGAATGAGTGAATTACTACTTTTACCATAATTGTATCAAAAATATGAAAATGATTCTAACTCGAGTTCGCCAATTTCGCCGTTGTTTTTTTAAGTCCCAATAGTCTGCTTTTAAATGTAGTCGGGCCGTTCCTGACTTAGGTATTTATAACCGTGAGTTAAATAAAAATAATGATTCACGAGCGCTTAAGATAATACTAGTTTATGTTTTGCCGATCGACTTTGAACTGACTTAATGCTAAAAGCAAATTTAAAGCTTACCCCGTACTTTAGCTTGGGAATCTGAAATGGAATGGGCTTGTTGTCTTTTTCCCTTTCCCTCAGACGATATACATTTTTGAGGTCTAATCATTGTGCTCCAAATATAGCTAACAAAATGCAAAGCATGTACATTTCCTACATCGCGATATGATCTTACCCCGCTACCCGATTCGGACCCGATACAAAGCGGGAACAAATTATCAATTTATTTTGTCGACAAACGAACTAGTTTACTTACTCCAAATTAGTTGATATCGCGTGCCATGGTTACAGATTAAAATTAACTTGTTTGTATTTGAAGAAAAAAATAGTTGCATAATATGAAACTTTGCATTATTCGTTAAGGTTACCTGGGCGAAGCGCTAGAAAACAATGGCAGGTAACATAAAAATAGAATCACAAATTAAACTTTAAAACTTCATCACAGCCGTGCAGTATTATACACTACTCTAGCCTTTAACCGTGGCTTTGCTTGTGTAAACCATTAAGTTTGGTAAAAATCCCAAAAATTACAAACCCACGACGAATTTCATATCTCTAATCCTACCGGTTGAAATTTTAAGGTTATATCCCGATCCCCTGGGAATTTCAGAATAAAATAAGTATGTGTTATTCCAGACTAGTTTTGGTTATGATATAGGTACAGCCACCAGCACCAATATCTGACACAACAAGCGTGCAAAAATATCTGATACGACTCTATTTCTAGGGCCGGAAGGATGTGTCAGATATTTTTGCACGCTCCGCTGTGGCAGATATTAATACTGGTGACTGTACATGCTCCGGACATGAGTTGCAAAGTGTACTTTTCAAATCGGCTTAGAAACGGTCAAACGCTGGGCAATACACAGCTCTATTGCCTATCCCTGTTATAAACAGTAGCCAGCCAGATCGATATGGGTTCGTGCGTTGTAAACTGCAATGTAGATTAGCTTAGGTTCGACCACAATACGGGAACATTCAGTTTGGCTATGATCAATTCCGGCTTGGGCCTTTGTGGTTGAACGGTATGTGAATGGATTTGTTGATGATTGAGATTACTCGTGAAAGACCTTAATCGGTTGTTCGAATAGTTTTAGGGGGTTGTCATACAATGGAATATTTGCGATGGTTTTGGTCGGAGTGAAAAGTTTAGCTGTTACTGGTTAAAGAATCTGTGAATGGAATGGATGGTGTTGTTAAAAACCAGTAAAAGATACACTGAGTAGAAGATCTAAGTTTTACATAAACATAAAAAAGGTATATTAGGTACAATAAAATTAAATAAGCCAAAACTATAATTTAATATAAAAAAACTAAACTGTATTAAAATTCTAATAGCCACTAAATTATGCCTAAGAGTGTAGTCAGTGGAAGAAATATATTTGAGCTCTACCTACACCCCAGCCAGCATAGCAATTACGAAAGAAGAAGACAAAAGGATGGAATTATCATTGCATTGGTTATTTATTTTTGCATTTTTCACTGGAATATTTGTTATTTAAAGTTGTGAAAACTATCTATAAAATAGCTGAGCAGACGTACAGAGCTGTAACTCAGTAAGAAAGTTTACTGGAGTATTCATCACTCAGAGAAAGAGCGTAACTCCCGCCCAATTATGCAAAGCAGCCCTTTGCAACCAAGTTCGGTATCTTACGAAATTGCAGACACATCTCAGCATGATCAAATATTTTAATTCAATTACAATGAATTGCATAAGTTTTGCTGCCTTGCTCGGAATTTTAATTGCTCATCGGCTTGATTTGCATGCTCAGTATAAGGTAGTAAGTTTACCTAAATATTCCAATGGTATGTTAATTCGCTTAAATACCTCAGATTAGTTTTGTATTAATTAATCTTATATAATATATTTAAGATATCTGACTAAGACGTGGTCTTTGAGTGTAGACCTCTAGGAGATGCTTAGAGTGACGCAATGAGCTATGGGGAGAGCTATGCTCGAAGTTTCTATGCGTGATAGAATCCAGAAAACAATATTAGGCAAACATTTAAAGGCATTGACATAGCTTGAATAATATGCAAGTTAAAGTGGCAATGGGCGGGCTACATCACTTGTAGAACAGATAGTGTTGGGGGAGCTAAGTCTTCGAGTGGCGACCACGAACCAGCAGGGCTACTACGAAACTCGAAGTTCGTATGGTACCGTCCCTCTCGCTCTCGTATTAAATAGTATAAGTGTCACAGGGATCGCACGACACGAACTTCGAGTTTCGAGTTTCGTAGTAGCCCTGCAGGAGACAAAGCGTCGGCAGAAACTCCCTCTAGTTGGACTGGTTGTATACTTGACGCGAGTAGCCTGAGGTGCGAATTCGAATTCCATCTGAGAAAATTGTTAATTTTAAAAAAACAAGATTTCTTAGTTAACATACTCGTAATAATAACAAATAATATTATTATCTATCTGCCTATAAAATGACTCAAAATACTGCCTGAAGAGTAGTCTTAGCTCTAGAGCTAGGACTACTCTTCAGGCAGTATTTATTTTAGTTGTTTATTACAAACCCTGATGAGATTCGTCTTACTCTAGAGTAAGACGAATCTCATCAGGGTTTGTGAGAAAACTGGTCATACCTACTGAGGTAGTTTGTCTAAGAGCAGAATGGCTGACAAGATTATTAGGCATCGCAAAGGCGATCACTTACTTCAAATAGCGAATCTACTGTGTTAAAAATTGCAGTTGTGCTAAATACTCGAAATCTTTAAACAACAAAAAATATATTATTAATTTTTATATTTATACGTCGTTGAGTTTCTTGCCGAATTCTTCTCTATAAAGGTTTTTCCTAACCGGTGGTAGATTTTGTTTGGCATTCATGTCCTTGTCATAGCCTAAATTGAATAAGGATATTTTGACTTTGACTTTGTCTACATACATACTGAACGATCTCACATTTTTAATTGTAATAAAATAGATATTATCCACACTCGTAAAATTTACTATTTATTACAAACAAAAATATTTTACGAGTGTAGTAAAATCAATGAACTGATCATATTTTGGTACTTACTTCATTTTAAATAAAATAACCAGATAAACCAAATCTGAAATAAATTTTCACGAGGATGTTACTGATGCTCAACATACGCGTCACACGCCTCTTGAATTATCAGAATTTGTTTAAATTATACCTACAAAAATTCTCTCTAAATACCAAAGTAAGATAAGTCCGCCTTTGTACTTAACAGTTTACTTTTTTTTTACATACCTTTTTGTTTTTCCTTTTTGTAAAATAAAGAGTATAAACAAACAAAAAAAGTCGCAGGACTACAAAGGTTTTCACTGTAATTTTATTCAAAAAATTTGCGCTGCAAAAGAAACATTATGGGGCAAAATTTGTTCACCGTGTTGATTCGAGCTACACAATAACTCGACTGGTATGAGTATCGCATAAGTCTAAAGCTGCTATTCAGATGCAAATTCACTTTCCGACTGTCTTGCGAAGGGAGAGATTGCTTTTCATTACCCGCTCCTCCCGCGAGTGCATGAAAGGCAAGTTTCGTGGATTAACACAAAATAATTCGGATTTTGGAAAGTGAAATTCGGTCCTGGGCAGTTTTTTTTATTTTTTTTCAAACTTGATTTTTTGTTTTAATATTTGTAGTAAAATATGGCAGATTATGATAATGCTCTAGACGGATTTTAAATTGCACTGGGTCCTACGACGCGCAAAATTAGATTAGTATTTTCTTTTGTTGATCTAAAAAACAATACTTACATCATCACCATCATCGTAAGCAAACTCAATCATAACTATACAATTGCATTTCGTAAATGAAACCTTCTTTTTATCCAGATCAGTTGTGATAAATATGTGCAGTTGCAATGCGATCAATTTTAAATCTGTATTCCCTTTTAGGTACTATTTACTATAGTAGTTATATTGATAATGATGGTGATCAACGAACCGATTTCGGCCATGGCGACCACTTCGACTCCTAATTATTTTATTGGCACTCATGCGCTCTAAGATGGCTTACATAGCCTATCTTAGCTGTGAACATATCATTATGTACGTCCGCATTATCGGTACGTAAGTAAGGTAAACGTACGAGTGCTTGTCACTATTCCATTAGTTGGCATCCTTAATCTTATGTGATTATCAATAGATGTGTCGTCTTTTGGGCATTAGCGTGCCAAGCACTCGGACGTTTACCTTATAGTTGTATTATTATAATAAGAAACAGATTCAAACTTGTAAGGACAAACTAATTCATATGTTTTTGCCCACGGTATGAACTCCAAAAGTAATCTTAACTGTAGTTTCGCCAATCCCCGTATCCCAAGTTCATATTGCTAGCAAAAACTAATTTAATAGCAGTCACGCCCAGGCTAAGATACGTTTGCAGCTCGACAAATCTAGATATTCGATGCCACAAACAGATTTCGCTGGGGATAGTTGGTAATGATATTCTGCGGGTGAAAGTGTAAGTTGGTCATCGCTTTGGTAAATTCATACCGATGTGAGTGACGTTATTTCATTTATACAAATCAACTAAAATGCGCAGCGGCTCACTCAATGTGACCGAAGATAAATTAAATGTTTGCAAGAAATAAACTCTGTTTTGTTTTGATGATAACTATATTAAAGAAAGAAAAAGAAAGAAAGAAAACATTTGTTCGTGACATTATTACTCAAAATAAATAGAAGAAAACTAAATAGTTGCGTATTACGGTCACGAAATAGAAGAAAGAAGGGAGTTTTTTATTTGTTACTTAATCATAAACGTAAAGAGCATAAAGTTAGTACGAGCATTCAAGGAATTCAACTTGTTAATTTTTTTTTGTCAAAATAAATTATATAAGGTTCTCGAAAGGCGTCCGCAGACCGAGAGACGAGTCGTCGGTTGGCCTCCAACAAGATGGAGCGACGACCTGGTTAAGATCGCGAGATCGCGGTGGATGCGAAAAGCACAAGACCGATTCGAGTGGAGAGCCTTGGGGGAGGCCTATGTCCAGCAGTGGACGTTTTTCGGCTGACATGGTGATGATGATCATCGTCATATCAGGCGTGTAGGACGTCCATAGTTGAACATAGGCCTCCCCCATCTTGTGAATCTGATAAAAAATACGACCAAAATAAATGTCATTACTTTCATAAAAAAAACTTATGCAGACGTGAGCTTGCCTTCGGAATCCAAAAGCTTAATGGTTACTTGACCTGAAAACTACATTTCAGTTTTTTTTTTTTAATTTATGACGGTGGAAGCATTCTACACTTCCACTGAATATATATAATGTTGGTGTTTAGTTTTGTAACTAAGGGACCCATACATTCATGTAATATTATTATTTTGTATTTTTTCTTTGATTATTTACTACTGTAATTATTTTATTTTGAAAAAAAAAAATACTTTCTGCCAAGTTTCTTCCGGCGCATTCTTCTTGGCAATGATGGTCTTTCCGAAAGCGCTGGTAGTTTAAAAAATGATGTGTAAAAGTGCCTATTTACTGAATAAATTATTTGACTTTGAATTTGAATTTTATGCCGTTACATACTACAAAAAACCTATATCATCTTAAACTTATAGTTCACTGAGTTTAAGAGCTTAGAGCCTCATGAATGTCTTTTAAATGACAGGGGCTCAGAAATCCGTACCAATAACAAATAATATCATAATAACACAATCTCCGATGGTATTTTCGACCCGTCATGTTATATATACATAATATGAAAATACCTGAAACAAGTTGGCACCGTTTTAATTACGCGGCACGAGGTTGTCACATAGCGACGGGTGGAGTAATTCTGACGTCACATCCAACTCCCAATTAACCATACATTTTCATGTTACCCGAGTAATTCTAAGCTCATATTGTTTTATGCGCTCGGGTTCATTATGATGCTAATTACAATTTGACAATGTGGCAAAGGGTTCGCGTCCTTATGTCGAATCGTAAAGTTGAAACAATCATGGCTTTACGATACCATTTGATAAACAAGAGGCAGTAAAAGGTCATTGAATTAAAAAAAAACATGTAAGTAGACTTTTTGCACGATATAGACGGTGAAGCTGCGGTGGCCTAGTGGTTTGATCAAGCAGAGGATCATGGGTTCACATCCGGGCTATGATCTCTCAGTTTTTTTAAATCTATATGCGAAGCGAAGTTACATTCGGAATTTATCACTAGCTTTACGGTCAAAGAAAACTGCACAGACTTGCGGAGAAATTGAGTGGTATGCGTGAAGTTCCCGATCCGCATTGGGCTCGCATGGGAACTACAGCTCAAGCCCTCTCATTCTGAGAGGAAGCTTGTGCCCTGCAGTGATGATGATAAACCTTGTCGCTGTGTCCGTAAGGCATATTTGTACGCAGCCGTAAGCTGTTACGTAATCAAGCTATGTGAATATTAGTTTGCGAAAAATTTGCCCCAGCGCCGGGATATTCCGAGGGATTGGCAGAGCCGCATATTTTAGCACTTAACTTTTGCAATCTGCTTTATGAGAACAGACGAATTTAAAGCTTTTCTATAAAATTAGGTGTTCTTAACTCACTACAAATCATCATCATATCAGCTGTAGGACGTGCCCTGGTCGACATAATAGGTCTCCCTCACAGCTGGGCTATTACGAAACTCGAAACTCGAAGTTCGTATCGTACCGTCCCTCTCGCACTCGTATTAAATAGTATAAGTGTCAGAGGGACCGCACGACACGAACTTCGAGTTTCGAGTTTCGTAGTAGCCCAGCAGATCTCCAGCTGCTTCAGTTGGAAGCGGCCTGCTTCCACCGTGAACCCACGACTTTAACCAGGTTATCCGTCCATCTCGTTGGTGAACGTCAACGCGGTATTGCTAAAAGCCGATAGAAAAAACCTTTTCTCAAACATGCTCGGAAATGTATGCGTTAATGTCACGAAATGGAGACATGAAGTTTCTCATTTATGGCTCCCTACCACCTCCCTACATAACTTCTTGGCCTAGGCCATGAAGTATGTATGAAAATCCATTATTGTCCGCTGCTGTAACTTTTTAAATTTGCTTACTAACATTAAACTGACAAAGGAAAAATTACGAACAGCCAACCACCACTACTCTGTAAGCATTTGCGATACTACGATGCGATGTGACGCGATGCGATGCGATGCGATGCGATGCGATGCGATGCGATGCGATGCGATGCGATGCGATGCGATGCGACGCGATGCGATGCGATGCGATGCGATGCGATGCGATGCGATGCGATGCGATGCGATGCGATGCGATGCGATGCGATGCGATGCGATGCGATGCGAAGCGATGCGATGCGATGCGATGCGATGTGATGCGATGCGATGTGATACGATGCGATATTTTTATATTATATATTTTTATAGAATATTTCCTTACATTGTTTGAGAAAAGCACTATACAAACCTCGGCCAGAACAGGGATTGCTGGACTCGTTTTATCCGGCTACCCCGAACTCGTCCATCAATCCCTTACTTCATGGCCTCTGCAGTAATGTACTATTATGTACACGTAATAAATGCTAAAAAGTCACGATTCGGCTAGTATCGGCTCGGCCGATGCCTGCCGATGTATGTACGTCTTTTTCGCTCTTATTGCGTAGACATAAAGGTTTTTTTCTATCAGCGTTTGCTGATTCCACTTCGATAGATGTTGGGAGACCCTTACGCCGCGTTTTTCAATCCTCGGTCTCCATTCAAGAACATTCCAGCGCCAACAGCCATTTGTTCTCCGTATGCTGTATGGCCAGCTTATAGCCACTTCAATGAGCTAATTCATGTCGGTGCCCCTCTTTCTTACGTCTCCTCATTTCAAATTAGATCCTGTGGAGGAATCCCGAGCATAAACATATGCTAACTCTGAGCCTATTCATAAGGCCTTTAGTGAAGCAGCACATAGTAGTGACGAAATAAATAGGTACGGCCCGCTGATTATTAGTAAAAACCAATAACTTTTTTTTTATTAATTTATTGAGTCACTTTATACTAACATTTTTATTTATTATGTTAATGAACATGTATTTATTTTCCAAGATATCCCTTCTAGTGATACCAGTAAGCTGTGCGTTTATGACAGTGTTGCTACACGCGTCATCATCGCCGAGTGAAGGTGTTCCGTGTTGCCAGTCCCGTGTTCCCTTTGTTTATTAATTGTCTAAAGTAATGGAAACCAACGCGCGCACACCCAAATGACAAACTCGTTCCAGATAGTGGCAATGTGGGCGCCACGTCCGCTCGCCTGCCCGGCACGCAATTGACAAAAACTACGTACCTACCTCATACCACGAAACTCAGTGTATGCGGTGGTAAGGTATGTTCGTCATACAATCTGCGGTAAATTAAGTGCAACTTTCAGCGAACAAGCTATAATTATGTATTTGGCGAACTTTAACAGTCCGAAACATTTTTCGGTACTGATATTGCATTTTATACACTCTTATGCTCGTTATTGTACGTGTCTATGAGTGATTCTATAAATAAGTAGTTATCCTGTAAGAACAATACTATTTTACGGGATAAAAAGTATTTTATACGTATTCATTCGGATTAAAAAGTATGTGTGATGATATTTATCTTATAAATCCGTCCTGTTTCTTTAATATTCCTTGCTTATACTTTGCTAATGCAAAATCAACTATGTCTGTATCTTTTCTTGGTTAAACCGCTAAACAATTTTAGTTAAAATTGGTATCCAAATACTCGTAGTTTGAGATCCCGGGAAGAACACAGGTAATTTTGTCCTGGTTAATTGCATAGTTCCCGTGGGATAGTTGTACGAATACTTGACAGGCGTAGTCTCTCATTAAAAATTGTACTTCATAATAATTGTGTGTGTGTGTGTGTTGTGTGTGTATGTGTGTGTGTGTGTGTGTGTGTGTGTGTGTGTGTGTGTGTGTGTGTGTGTGTGTGTGTGTGTAACTTATAAATACACACATAATAAAACATGTCGTTAAAGGTTTAGTGAAAAGCAGCTACTATAGTTACTGTATCCTTTAACAGGAGCTATAAACAAAACAATAATCAACATTTTCCACTTTAAAATAAAATCGTACTTCGTACTTCCAACTCTCATACAAAATTTACTTACACGATACAAAATGCACGCAAACGAGATCCGACTGACTGAACTGCGGCAGAAATTCACTTTGAACTTTGAACGGGTCTCAACTGTATTGAAAATAGCTGCAGCTGACCTTTTTGTACGCTTTCCCAGCTTGTTTATACCTACGTTTCATTTTACGTAACTAGGTAAGAGAATAAGAAAAATGTTTTTATAAAAATATGAAAAGTTTACAAGGAATTTAAGGATAAAGAACATGCAATAAAAATCTTGGGCCCGCGTGGGAACTATGGAAGTTCCCAATCTGCACTGGGCCCGCGTGGGAACTATGGCCCAAGCCCTCTTGTTCTGAGTCGAGGCCTGTGCCCAGCAGTGGGACGTATATAGGCTGAGATGATGATGATGATGATGAATAAAAATCTTTATTCTTATAAGAAAGGAAACGAAGAAAACCTAGACTTGAAGTCAGGTGCAGTAACTTAATGTAAACTTTATATCTATATTTCATTAGGTAGCCTTTGGCTGAAAGTATAAAATGTGTGTTCAAAGCTAATTTTGACTTTATGAGTAAATATAGGTTAACACTTTAGAAAGGTTCTTTTTGCATGGCCTAGTAACATGTCTGTATTAAAAGAACAGATAAACGTTGGGGGAAAAAGTTCTTGAGTGGCAACCACGAACCGGAAGACGAAGCATTGGCAGGCCTCCTTCTAGAGGTGCCAGTAACCGGCTGATGCAAGTGGCGATTTGTCGCCCATTGTGGCGTTCTAAGGGGGAGATCTTTGTTCAACACAGGACCATCTTCCGGCTGATGATGTTGACAATAATTTTTGTATAACTGCTTAGTGGCTAAATTAAGCATTCGAATTAAACATAGCTTATTATTATTTATCAACCCCAAATACATCCCTTGACTAAGCCCTTGTATTTGATTTAGCCTTTACATCCCAATTAGCGTACGGAGTAAACAACCCTTTAAGCTCTATTTTAATTACTCGAGTTGGCATGTTAACGAAGATACAGAAATACCTACAGGTTGGGTCAATGCAAGTCAAACAGGATCACAAAGGGCCGGTCCCAATATTTGCATGGTCTGCCACGAACTTGCTTCATTAAGTTACGTGGAGATTCAGGAACGCTGTCCAGAATATACATATATATATAAAGCATTTTGTTGGCTATTTATGGCGTTAGGTAATTAAAGCCAGTTTACGTGGGCTTGAAGCATTCCAGTTTAGTTCTTTTAGCGTTTAGTTTAATTTTGTTTTAGTAGCGCAGCGTAGGACTTCCACCAAACAGGTAGATGACTAACCTCAACTTCAACTTTAAACTTATTTATTTGCATAGAAAACTAAAACTTTAATTTAAAACCGGCCAAGAGCGTATCGAACACGCCCAAAATAGGGTTCCGTAGCCATTACGAAAAAATTAAGTAATATTTTTCTAAGAATTTCGTATTTTATACGGAATCTTCCAAGTTTAGGTATATTTTATACCTTAGGCTGCTATTTACTCATAAACTACTAATAATTCTCAAGCAAACTTAGCCGTTATAGTTTTCCTTGAAAGTTTGATATACTTACTACCATCCTGTTTTTTTTCAAATTTTTCCACCCACCTGTTTAGATTAGAGGGGGGGGGGGGTCGATTAATAATGAAAATAAAGTTGAATATTTCGCAAACATATCACTGAATCGAAAAATTGTTTTAGCAACTCCGTAATGGTTTTAAAAGAGCTATGCAACGATACCCCACACTATGGTTGGTTGAGAAAAAAAAACACCCCAACTTTACGTCTATGGGAAGTACCCTAAAAAAAACTTTTTTGAATTTTTAATTGTACCATTTTGTCGGCATAGTTTATTTATATATCCGTGCAAAATTACAGCTTTCTAGCATTGATAGTCCCTGAGCAAAGCCGCGGACGGACAGACAGACAGACAGACTTGGCGAAACTATAACGGTTCCGTTTTTGCCATTTTGGCTCCGGAACCCTGAAAAGAGAGGCGGGCCTCTTGACATGGTGCCCATCACGCAGGCAGCATTTCCGCATTGAACTGCGTTTGAGATTCTTTGCGCGAGAAAGCTGCCGTCGCGAGGGTTGCCTGTTGTGCTGGTGTTGCCCATGTGAGCGTTGTTAGCTGAATAAGACAATACAAGTCAACCAATTTAATCCGATTTTAATTTATAACTTACTATTCGGAACTTATCCTGTTATAAATATTTTTTATTATATAAGCAAATATTAGCCAAAGCCATAACTGTCGTAAAACCAAAGTCCAAAGCCTCTTTCTACCCTCATCCTTTACGGTATGACAGAAAGAAGCGGTGAAAGAAAACGATTATGATTCTGAGACCGTTATAGACAATGAAGCCTGTGGTTAAAGCCGCGAGTTCCCGTCTATCCCACTAGTCCCATTTCACGGTGGATGCAGGCTGCGGGGATCTATGTGGTAGGCTTATGCCCAACAGCTGACGTTCTACTTGATATGATCGTCATGTCAGCCGAAAGACGTCTACTGCTGGACATAGGCCTCCCCCTCTATGATGATGACGATGAATTTCGATTAAACAAGTGCGTTGTCTTAGATTTACACGAATTAATATTCATTTACTAGGTTCTTAAGTTGTACTTCGAAGACAGAAATAATAATAATCCATTTATTTCGGGCAGCTTGGTCTATACAATAAACCTTACAGACACATACATATAATCCATATTTAAAACTAGTTAGGTGACAAAACGGCGTGACCCCGTTGAGTCACCGTCCCTGACTTCGCATTCAATGAACTTCGTATCGTGCCGAACCACTCACGCTACTAGTATTTAAGAAGAGAGTGATAGAGATGACACGATACGAACTTTGAATATCACTAGTCCTTGATTTCTTAAATAAAATAAACTAAATAGAATGGAGATAGAGAAGGATATAAAATATAAATATTTCCGAGATTTCAGAATTTTTCGGTATTCCACTTAATTAAAAAAAATAAGTAAGTATATAATATATTTATTAACGTTGCGTATAATTATTTTATGTTTCTAATTCTAACGGTTGAAATTTTGAGATTTTACTCCGATTCCGTAGGAATATCGAGAAAAATAGTAGCGTAGGAATATTAAATTCTAGATGTCTAGCTATCGTTACATTTAATTCAGTATCAAGACACCAAACTTGATTCAAATCCATCGAGCGAAAGAGTAACAAATACTCAGTCACAACTTAATAGCAATAGCAATAACTAGCTTTTGACCGCGGCTTCGCCCGCGTGGAATTCATTTATCGCGCGCTGTTCCCTCAGGAACTGTGCATTTTTCCTGACCTGAAAGTAGCCTACATATGTCACTCTCTGACCCATAAACTATCTCTATGCCAAAAAACACGTCGATCCGTCTCCCCGTTTCGACGTGAAAGACGGACAAACATACAAACACACAATCATACAAACACACACACTTTCGCATTTATAATATTAGTATGGATTAATAGGATAGGGTTACCTAGGTGTGAATCATTAAAAAATATCAACTTTGAAATATTTAATTACCTTAGATTCAGTGTCTTAGTTAAAACGTATATTTAGGTAACGCTTTGGTATGCTACCAGCTAAAAATCACGGCACAGTTACCGTTTAAACACATTGGCTTTGTTTAGTAAAAGGCTTTTTTATCGCAGAAAAGCACTCCAGGTTTATTTACCCGTATAGGTTATAACAATTAAACGAACCGTGCACAAAGTTTCGTAAACAAAACATTTACGAAATAACGGTACCGCTAATTCGGTTTGATGTTTTCTCGTTACGGAAAGGATGCATTGGCCAATTGGGAGCACTAAGCTAAGGCCTTTCGTATTCAGTACATTTATGTGTATTGTGTACCGATACTAAACAACGTTAGGTTAGGGTTAGTTTTATTAACAGCCAGTGATATATATTTATAGCATTTGGTACCGACATTTATATTTTATTTGTGGTCGTACTATGACGTCATAGTTTTTTAATAGCGGGCATTTTAATAATTCAAATTGCCTTGATACTTACTTTTATTTCTGAAAAAACCATCATCATAATTGGATGGCAATATCATACAAATGTTCATAAAGCCAAGCGTGTGTGGTGCAGCCGTGTTTGGAGTATGTCTTTTGGTAATTTTGTGAACTTATGACGTAACTTTAAGAAATATTTGGGCACATATATGTACGGGCAACTCATCTCGCTTTGTACTTTAACCCAACATTTCATTAGCACTTCCGTTCCATTCATTTACCAATTTTAATGAGCCAACCAAACCGTCTAACGAACGATCTAATATCTGGAAGGAAATTTTCTCACTCCGCTCAAATTGTTCAACTTGTAACTAAATTCAGCGCTCCATTCCGGGGCTCAGAGAAACGCCTCTGTCACAATATTCGTGCCGCATTGCGCATCGAGACGCCCCGAATTTTTTTCGGGGCCCAAATATTTAAAAGTTAGGTAAATATGTGCATAGTATGGGTTGAGTCGTTTTCATGTTACGTAAGATTTTAAGGGTAAGATATAATATACTTCCCGGTTTTTTTATCGCTTATTAGCGTTGCTCGCAACTTTGTCTGCATCCCGTCGGAAGCTTACACGTTTCCGGGATAAAATATGGTCTATGTTTTTCCATAATAATGTAGCTTTCTTTAGTACAAAGTTTTTTATTCAATGCGTTTGCTTTGAGTTTATCCATTATAAACGACAAACAAACACACAATGACACAATCCAACCAAAGAAGCAAATTATGTATTTCATACTAATTAAGATATTTCAAGCGTTGTGGGCAACCGGTAGATGCAAAGGGCGAGTTTTTCTTTAAAATTCTTTATAATCTATTTGATGTGGGTTTTTACACGTATCGAAAATAAGTAGGTAGGAGAATTGACACTTAAAACCAAATTGCAATAAAGGTTATTTTTGTTTTTGCAGGTTCTCTGTATCTAAAAATTGTTTTAGCAAACTTACGATATTTTTAAAAGGTCTATTCAACGAAAATCCCCACCATATATGTAGAGTAGGCGAAGAAAAGAATCATAGATACTTCATTAAATTGTTAGGTACTTTTAATAAATTTTATACTTTGTTGGAGTGATTAATACACCCTTGGTTTATTTCAATTTTGTAGACAACATGCAAGATATATGGCAAAACTATTAGGTTTCTGTTTTAGCCATTTTGACTACGAAACCCTAACACTATATTTACTGAGCATTGAACATCACAATTCACAGATACCGCCATGCGAGCATAGGAAAGCAAATAAAAGTGTTCTCATGTAAGATATTTTACGTTGACGTGAGTGGGTCCCATTTTGCGCGAACAGTCTTTGGTATGTTACGCAATTTCGCTTCGTATGTGTTACATAACCACCGCAGAAGGCATAATATTTTTATTGTAAATGCTTTTGATAAATTTGTGACATAGTTTCGTCGTTATGCCGTAAGTTTGGTTTAATCTAGCATTGTTCCAATATTATTCAAACGATGTCATGGTCCGCTCGGTAAGACAAAGGCAGTAGGATCATATTGCGTGGCCATAGGAGAATGGTATTACAATCTATTAGGTAAAAAACCAACTGAATCGTGACATCAAAAAGAAAAACGTCAAAGTCAGCTTGCAAAGGGAATCACATCTTAATCTAACTGTGAGAAAAATCTACGGTGAGTCTTGAACTAAATGGTTTGATAATACTATCAAAGGTTTTTAATTCTTTTAACAGATGATGCAAGCATTATTAGCAGCACTTTCTGTGGTGGCCTCTCCGACCGTATATACAACCCTACCTTTATGTAATTGCGTCATATTCTACTCGTATGCAGGGTGTACCAAAAATAGCCGTAGTGTGAAACAGTCGGGTAAAAAGGGTCAATAATTCATTGTAAACAGTCAAAACTTAAGCATGACTATAAACATTACTACTTAGTTTACTTTGAGTGGAGGCCCTTTTTGGTATTATGTCGTGTCACCATGTAACTTAGTTTTAGTGCTAGTTTTGGGCTGTTTCATCACCCATGCCGTCTCCGTCTATTCGAACAAAACAAACAGAGACGGCATCACATTTATCCGTTAAATAAATTTAATCAATGAATGGTGAAACAGCCCCTTAGTCTCATTACTTTAAGGTGGTGGTACTTATGGAGCCAAAATAAATCTCTCTTTCTTTCTTTTTTCTTTCGTATCGTATATTATTTACTCACTCGTATATTAACCCATTTTCGTCAGTAACCCATTTTTGTCAGTAAAGCTATGTTTTACCTAAAAACCTATGATGATGCATATTTACCCTATAATATTTGCAATATTTCTGTTTAGGATACTTAATCATTGTAAGAAGCTAGTGTTAACATAATACCCAAATCCAAATACTGCCCAGTATGGGAAAGTCTGAAACTATAAGACATACGAAGATCTGTTCTTAGGAACCATTTCATCGATTTTAGTTACAACAAACTGCATTCAAACATTACAAAAAAAACTTACATTATTTATATATGGATATCGATAGTGTAGGTCATAAGCAATAAATGTTAGTTACTATGAAACACAATATCTTAGAATGAATAAAATGCAATGTTTTCAAATTCTTCAATAATGTAAGTTTTATTTTTCAAAATATCCGGGTTCAATTCCCGAGTTGAGTATAAGTTTTTTTTTTATTGTAGAGATGGATAAATCCAGATCTGAAGATTCAAAAGAGTCGGATCCTCAAGCGGATCCGAATCCCTTTCAAATCTTATCGACTCCGGAGTTACTAACTCCGACCAAGTCCGGCCGGATCGAGCGGCTCGTCGTGATCGCCGTCACACTCACGCGCTCCGCTTTTGCTCTCGGATCAGATCGGATCAGATCTTATTATGTTTGGTCGGGCGCTGAGTGAGCCGGTACCTACATCGGTACTCGGACTACTCGCTCGGTAATATTGGAAAGAAATGAGATAGAATTACAACACAATTTATAATATGACCAGACCGGGCGACGCTTAATTTCACGAAATATTAAGCAAAAATTGCAGCGAAAAATAGCTCTTATGGCGCAGAATTTAAATCATAATATTGTTTGAACAGATTCAAAAGAGTCATTATGGCGAATCTATACTTCAGAACCTTCGGTACCGAACCGATCCAGACGGAGTCGGATCGGAATCACCTAGGCAGGCAGGCTTGCTACAAAACAAATCATCGCTCGGTCACCTATAAAGCCAGCACGCATGTATAGGTATGTATGGATTTAATTTGAAAATATCAACACACACACACTGCCATTTTAACACTGTTTTCAAGCTTCAAAAAATCAAGCAAAAATACTAGTACTTAAAGTAGCTCATAGTTCTTTAAAAAATACACAATTTAGAATTTCCCAATATCAAAAGCACGAAATGTATCGGTACTTCAGTTCAGTACCTTAACCTTGGTACCAACCGAACCGAACCGAGCCGGACCGGATCGGCCATAGATAAACTAATACTCACTCGAAAAAACCGGAGTCAATAAAGGAGTCGGATTCAATAAGCGGATTCGGTACCGAAACCGGAGCTGGATTTAGTGAGTCAGATCACTTCGCGAAGTCGAGATTACTGTATGAATGCAGTTTTTCTTGTTATTAAAATCGATGGCATGGTTCCAAAGGGTTCCCCCTCACTAGCCCGAATATCATAAAAGCTAATTTCACTAGGCATACCGTTAGATATAATTTTTATTAGCCCTAATATCATGACAGCTAAACTTGTATGTCCGAATTGATTACTAGACCTAAAGTTTTACATCCTAATGGTTACTTGTACTAAACATTAAATGCTCTAATATAACTAAAACTAATAATGATTATTCCTAATGATTAATAGACCTAAAGTTATGAACCCTAATGTTTACTTGTACTAAATATTTAATGCTCTAATATTACTTAAACTAATAATGATTATTTCTAAAGATTAATAGACCTAAAGTTATGAGCCCTTATGTTTACTTGTACTAAAGATAAAATATAATTCGTGCGAGCGAGTGAAGCGAGCGAGCAAGATGGTTTGGAGTAGAAGCGACTCAGATAGGTTAGGTCCAGAGCTTAGCCTTCGATGTTAGGTTTTTTATAGCATCCAAGATAACTCCCACTAGGAATGTAGGTTGGATGGATGCTATTCAATATGTTGCTAAATTAAGGTGTTCCAATCAATATATTTGACGAAAATTAATGTTTTTAGCTTTTTGATGTTAGGGCTAGTGAAATTAGGTACAACGTAAATTCGGAATGCTAAAATTAGGGCTAATGAATATTTAGGAAAATAAAAATTCGGCTTTTTGATTTTAGGGCTAGTGAAATTAAATATACCGTAAATTCGGAATGTTAAAATAAGGGCTAATGAATATTTAGGAAAATAAAAATTCGGCTTTTTGATTTTAGGGCTAGTGAAATTAGTGGTAGTGAAAATAGGATTAAAAGTTTTCGGGCTTCCATAGGAGAACCGTTCCAAAGACATCTTTGTATGTCTTATAGTTTCAGACTCCCATACTGACCGGTCTAAATGAGCCACTCTGTATAGTATATAATATAGCACAGAAAGTTTACCTACATTCCTACCTAATACCGTCGGAGTGACAAAGCTAAGAATCGTGGGAGGAACTAAAATAGTCTATGCTATTTTAGTTGAGAGCTTGTCATTGAACATTTGTAAAAATTACTCCCTGTCAAAACTAAAACTATAACGGGGATATAAAACTCGACACGTGTAGTACCAGTATCCAGTAAAAAACTCGATGAACATCTGTTACAGGCCAATGAAACCTATCTCACATTTCTAACAGAGGAACTTTAAAAATTCAACTTGGGAATCACAGCTACAAATTTATAGGAAAGCAGCGATGTTCTCGGCTATTCCCTCGAAATAACTTTTCATTGCTCTGGTACCAGATTTTCGAACTTATCGTTAAAGTTACACTCGCACTTGGCTGATTTTATTGGGCTTGGAGCTATGTCAAATGCATGTGTGCCAAGTTTTAGGGCCGAACTTGAAGTCTCTCTTTGATATTTTACAAATTATTTTAAATTGCAGGTGGTAGGACCTTGTGCAAGATCCGCCCGGATTGCTACTACCATCTTGCTCGCTAATCCTGCCGTGAAGCAGCAGTGCTTGCACTGTTGTGTTTCGGCGTGGAAAGTAAGACAGCCGGTGAAATAACTGGCACTTGAGGTATTCCATCTTAGGCCTCTAGGTTGGCAACGCATCTGCAATACCCTGGTGTTGCAGTTGTCTATGGGCGGTGGTGATCTCTTACCATCAGGACACCCACTTGCTCGTTTTCCATCCAGTCGAATAAAAAAAAAAAATGCTTTTTCTGCAATCGAAATTGTTGTGACTTAAAGAATGATAAACTGGACTTATAAAAAAGGATAATGTTATACCTCTTTAAGATAATGTATGGGAATAACCTTCCTATTTCGCAGGATCTTAGGAAACCTAATAATTATCGTGCTAAATTAGTGACTTGAACTTTGTACGTAATGTGTAACCAAACTTCTTGAAGTTTTTGATTACATTTTACACTAATTTTACAAATCACACGTATTTCAGTAAATAAAAATTATTTTTTACAAAAAAATAGGGTTATTTACACTAATACAATTTACAAAATCTGAACTAATGGCACTTAATGTTTCTTATGGCACAAAATGGTCATCATCATCATCATGTCAGCCAAAAGACGTCCACGGCTGGAGATGGACACCCCCAAGGCTCTTCACTCAGACCGGTCTTGTGCTTTCCGCATCCACCGCGATCCCGCGATCCTAACAAGATCATCGGTCCGTCTTATGCCAGATCGTCTCTCGGTTCACGGACGCTATTCGAGAACCTTCAGACCTTCAGTACTGCAAGAAATGTGCCCCGCCCACTGCCACTTCAGTTTCGCAATTCTTGGGTCTATGTCGGTACTACAACAAAATTTTGACCCGCAAAACATTGTGCCAGCCACATTAAGTACATTGCGTTGCTCAATTGAAGACTTCCAACTCGTTTACTTTACGTCATCGCGATCAAATGCAAAGTACATGATTTTTATTGCATTATCTAAACCTGTATAATGGTTATTCGATCAATGATTAAAATTAATGGGATTAACTGTGGTCCTCCACAAAGTAGTGCATAAAATAGTGCGAAAAGTAGTACCATAGTAAAAGAGAAGTAGGTAAGTTCACTACGGACAAAAGTACATCGCGCAGCTTAAATGTGTGCGCGCCGGTTGGCGCCCGTACGCACGCACTGATAATTTAAGAAGGATTAAGTTTTCTTTAGTCAAGGCTGCGCTGCCGTCGGTGCCGTACATTTTGATTTTAGCTCGCTCGTCTTGCGCTCGCTTCGCAAGATGATCACCTTTTACGTTCGCGTACTCGTACTAATGTATTTTTTTGTATTTGGTAAGTATATAGTTGTGAATTAGTAGTATAAATAAGTGTAGTGTCATAGTTTCGTGCAAGGACACATGAAAAAATAATAGATACCTACCTACCCATAAACAATATAATTATTGTATTATGTGTAGGTAAACATGAGTAGTATGTACACAGTCACCATCGCCACTCCGTATATCATTTTTAAATTTAGTATAATAAATAGGACCCGGAATTTTGCGTGCGGCTATTGACAGATTGTAGGGAGAGAGCATCGCTTTTTATCGATAGTTTTTATTTATTTATAATTGTAAATATATTCTTGCTTGGAATATTATTATAAAATACTTTATATTAGCTATACTAAGAACTGAAGGATTACAAAATAATATTTTCTCTTTTAATTTATCAAAGGTTGAGCAAACAAGCTACCTAACGTTAAGTGGCCTCAAGAGGGATCTTTTCTCAAGTTGTAAAATATAAAGGTATTCGAAATCATAGTGATTTCAATAAAGCAATTTAAACAGTTTAAACTTTCCGATATTTCGTTTTTTTTTCATCATTGACTGCTGAAAATAGTACATACGTATCATCGAAAAGTTTGAGGTTTTATTTAATAAGAACATAAATTAAAATTAAAAACTATCGATTTGTCGATAACATCGATAAAAAGCGGTGCTCTCTCCCTACAACCTGTGAATAGCCGCACGCAAAATTCCGGGCCTTAATAATAAATAATAATAATAGAACGGCATAGGATCTTGTTTCTCTAGACACAGATATTTGACAATTTTAAGTTAACTTTCATACTAAAATTATTTGCCGGTAGGTAAAATTTAATTAATCTAAAACAGACATCGGCAACCATAAGCGTCTGCGCCGGAGTAGGCAGTTAAGTCTCCTAAAGGGTCGGAGTGTGTATATTTGTCCTATTTACTTTGGTAGTACGGTATTGAACTCATTGAATGTCAATAAAGCACACAGCTTATCTTATAACATTTAAGTGTCCACATCGATTTGAGTCAAATGCAGAACCTGGGTAGACTATTAATTGTTAGTCGGTGGACGTAATATTGCATGAGTTGTGTTTACGAACGGTAATAGACTTGGACAAATAAGATTCAATAAATAGCGTCGGTTACTGTGGCTAGACACTAAAGCTACGAGTTTGTTACTATCAACATTATTGTCTTTTCACCGATTTTGTTAGTAATTTTTTCAAGTTTTCCAATACTCCGTCACATGTAGAAGGTTCTTAGGAGTAAAAAAGTTTGCGCAGAAAATTTACATTAACTTAACATGCATCTGTTTATGCAGGTCAACTTTCGATGTTTTCCTTTACAGTAAAACTTGTGTTAAATTTCTAATATAATTTGGCTCTTGAATTTTGAAAAATACAACGAATACAAAATATACCTCTGTTTGAAATATATGTACATACCCTATCTTAATGTCAAAGTAATTTATTGAAATCATAATCATAGATTTCTATTTCCCAATCTTTGTTTACGATACATCTAAACACTACACTGGCCATTGTATTTCATGATAGTTCACCAGCGAATTCCCGGTAGGCAGGTGGATACACTCGTTAATTAGAGATGTTGTTCTGTTAGCAAGCTAGTCACATGACATTGGTCAAAACATCATTGTCATACAAAACAATCACATTGTTCGGTAGTTACCTCAGGGTTAATACTCTAGTCTTAAGAATAACATTCAGATATCCCAGGATGATCTGATTTTACTCATAAGTAAGTTTACTTTATATAATTCTATTGTTATACGAAACCGTACCTTTCTTATTTTCACTTACTCTTTTCCTTTCTCTTTTGGTATAAGTTAAATTTAGTTTTACTTTCGGAGATGGACGAGACCTACGGCCATAGCAAGATTAGTAAAAAATCAAGTTATACTACTAACAAGTGTTTCAAGACCATCCCCTGCTCACTTACTGAAACTATTTAAATTTTACTAAATTCAAGATGAATTATTTATTTTTAAAAGATGCTTCATTACTTAAGGATAAGAAACTTGCATACATTGACGACTTCTTAACAGGAAACAAAATAGCCAAGGCGATAACAAGCCTACGTCCAAACTTTGTAGTACCGTGAATAAGCTATAAAACATCAGATTCGTTATCATGAAAGTACAGACGTGAGGTAACTCTAGAATTTATAATGAGTTTGAAAGTTTATTTCAAAGTCGGTGTATTTTCATTCGGCTTTCGTATACAAACGTTGTATTTAACCGACTAGAAGTACTGAAGTGTGGTTTAATAAAGTCCCATGAGGTTTAACTATCTTTACCCGTGACTTCGCTTGCTTTAACCATTAGATTTGGCATTTGAATTGAAATTCGGAGGTTTCGCAATTTGTTAGTGGGACGTTGCATAAATAATAATAATAATTAATTTCGGATTTCTCAGATCCATAGATAGTTAGTTACAAAGCACTTATAAGACTATGTTAGTATGCAAAACAAAATGAAAATAAATTAAAATTAAACAAATTAAAATACCTACATCTAAATGGCCATTATATAATTTAATTTAATTAACCTATAAATGCTGCCCCTAGAGTCCATGATAGGTATGCACAGAGTTCCAGTGTTCCAGGTTCATAAAACACCCTTAGTAAATTTTATATACATCCAAAGTTAGTAGGAACCCGTTACAATATAATGTCGGGATTAAGTGTAGCCTGTTGTGTATTATTCGAAAGATCTAGCAATCTGAAAAGCAAATTTTTTCCAGTTAAAAAATTTAGTTCTTGTTTCTGTTTGTCCTGACAATCGTTCCAAGGTTAACTGGAAGAAATCCCTTTATAGGATAAGTTCAACTTTGTACATCTTTTTCTAATTATAATCTATTTTTTGTTATGTGTTCCATGAACATAAATATACTCAGCGGCACAAAATTTGGCCCACTAGATACAAAATTACCTATTTCTGCATACATTTGAGGGCCACATTTTTTGCCGCTCAGTATAATTATTTACAATACAATACAATAACTCTTTATTGCACACCAACACAGTAAGCAGTACAGCAAACACAGGTATATACATAGAGATTTTTTAAGATAAGCAATAGGCAGCCTTATCGCTTCAGAACCTACCTACCTACCTACTAACTATAACACTGTTGAGTACAAAAGTCACTCTCGTTCACCAAAACCTGCCACGACGCAATCAAGCTACCCGCAATTTTGCAAGCACGTGAACAAATCGAATGCAGTTCCCGTCGCACCTAATTCAATATCCAATTCCGCCCGTAAAACAACATAACCACCAAATTGACATTTCAGCGTTAGGCAGGTTCATATTTAGAAAATGAAATTTGCCTGCAAAAGCTAGCAGAAGGCTGCCAGTGATGGGCGGTGTGGTCGGAACGGGCGTTGTGTTTATTAAAATTTTGAGTTCAAGTGTCACTTTGGTTTGAAATTTTCTAGTTGGAATTCGACGGTCGGGGGCTTGAGAACTAATCGTTTTGCTCTTTTTGCAGAACTTTCTTGATCGCTTGCTTTAGGCGTAAGATTTTTTTTGATCTTGTCCTTTTTATACTTATATATTTTTTTTAATATAGGGTAAGTACCCACCAATCAACTAGCGTATTTTTTATGAGCTGATAGAACACGACACCCTATTTTTTTGACAATGTTAATCAGTTATCAGCGTGCGTGCGTGCGTGCGTGCGTGGTGTGTGTGTGTGTGTGTGTGTGTGTGTGTGTGTGTGTGTGTGCAACATCCAAAATAAAAGTCAAAATTAAATTGGTACTACCACCATATCCAGATGGCCTAGTGGTTAGAGAACCTGATTACGAAGGGTTCGATTCCCGTGTCGAGGCAGATATTTGTATGAAAATAAATCCGTTGCTTAGTACCCATAACACAAGCTTTGCTAAGTTTAATTTGGGACTATGTCAATTGTTGTGAATTGTCCCGTGATATTTATTTATTTTATCATTGAGGCAACTACCTCAATATGAACAGAGCTCAGTAATTTGATTGTATGAGCAACAGCTTACACCAACTACATTACTTCCAATTACATCATAATCCACCTTAACAGTTTACACTCGTAATAAATAAATCTACAGTCCAATAAATTTTAATACACATCACTGGATTTTATACTCGGCAACATAGCAACAAATCCTCATTAGACAGAGATTTATGGATCAAGTTCAATGGTGCTGCGGTAGGCGTTTTAACGAGACACATGCATAATACTGAGCGTGAATCACGAACTCTGATATACGTTTAATGGTATTCGCTAGGTGGAATAGCTCGTGATTCAAAATTCCGAACAAATTTGCGCATAAACGTGTTTTAAGGGAACAGTTTGAGTGTCTTGTTCGCGTATTAGAGCGCTGATTTAATTAAGCATTTGCGCCGCGTAAAATACGCTGACTGGCGCGGAGGTATTCTTCTAGTGAATTACTGTCACATATCGCGTGTTAACAAATAACTCTGCAAATTAGATTAGGTTTTCATTTCACTGATTTTACCATGATTTAAATGTGTGTGTGTACGGGTTTGTATTTGCGACTCTTTCACACTTAAAAAAGCTGGAAGAATCTAGATTCTATTTGATAATACGAGTAAGCTGAATCGCTGGTAAAAGGTATATTACACACACTTTTTAATTCAATAATATTCCGAAAGGATTCTGACTTACAGATGTAAAATTTTTAAGTCTCAACTGCTAAGTCTAGAGTCAAAATATGACGCTAATATCCTTCATGCAACGAAAAGAAAGGCTAAATCTAACTGTTAAGATTTTTTAGTAAAACTCCGGAGTTCCAATCTACTACCAGCCCTAATTTTCATGTAAGCAAAGCCAGGGGTAAAAGCTAGTAGGGTTAGGGGTAGTATGTATGGTAGTAACACAGGAAAATATCCCAAGTTAAATAATACTAAAGCTACTCCTACCCAAGTAGCAGGTCCGCTCAGTGAGAGCCAGGAATTTTATTAACACTACCTATTGCATTTTCTGAAATAGAAACAAACTGGTTAGCAACCTAGAAATTGCTATCGCATTTCGTTCATGCGGAATGTAATTGCGTAAGCGGTATCTCTTATGGTATAATAGTTCCCTCACGGGTGTAATACTCACGTTAGCTTTTAATAAAAATGTATTTAGCAGAATGCTTTGGGTATTCAAAATATTTCGACAAGCCAATTTAGTCTTAATTACTAGTTCATTAAAGCCACGATTGAAACTAAATGTACAACAGAATTTTGCGTGTGGATAATGCGCCGCTCCCGGTGATATTGCTCAAAAAGGGACTGTTTATGAATCATTTAAAATATTTGGAACACTTTCGTGCTTATTGGAAATTAACAGGAAACATTTTGCAAATCACAATACTGAATCGAGTCATAAGTAAGTAGGACGATCGACGGTTTTTTTATATTGAACAAATAATAAACACGCCAAACTTAAGTATATTCTACACATATTATGGTACACAATATAAGTTCGTGTATAAAATGTTTCAGCACATTATTTATTAATCATACGTTTACGTACGGCGTCAAACGCATGACTAAGTCTTAAATCTAAAATTCCATTGAAAACCCAACAATCAAATAACCCAAGTACTTATCTGCTGTAATATTTCAAATTCATTTTAAAAGAACTCGCATAAATACAAAGCCTTCTTCTCAGTTACTAAGCACTAGGTTTATATGCAAGGTTATATGCGCTGCAGTGTTGTGTATCAGCATTACCTCGCAAGCAATCTGCCTGCTGTCTTTATGTCCGAATTCATTATGGCTCTCTTTTGCCAGAAATATGACGCTGACTTTTCATTTAATCTAAGATACAATACAATAGAATGACTCTTTATTGTACACCAGAAATAGAAAGCGATACAGAAAACAGGTACACAGAGAGAAAATAAAATAAGAAATAAGATATTCATATGAATGAATTATTTTTCTTTAACATAAGCTTTCTTAACCTGCTGGAAGGAAAAATAGAAGGAAAGCGAGAGGGGAAGACCAAGATTGACCTATTTTAACCAGGTGAAGGAAAGGGTGTCGTGTCGTATCAGGAAGTCAAACAGCTGGCCAAAGACTGTGCGGAGTGGCGATTACTCCTCCGACAAGAGCATAGCTCTCATGTTTAAGAAGAAAGAAGAACATAAGCTGGGTTTTAGATGGTTATTTTTCTAAAATGAATTGGTATAAACAAATAACTAGTGTCGCACTGAACAGTCGGTTTTGGCGAGTTTCGGCGTTAAATAGGAGTATTTGGAGTATTGGTGGATTGGTGGTGTTTTCGGTCAGTACGGTCAAGGACTTTTTATTCATGAGATAAGATAAGATAAGATAAAATATCATTTATTGCCACAACACATAGTACAACGAAGACTTATTACAGATTTACAAACTTATTATACAGAAGACTTGTTAATTAATGCAATGTCACTATGACGTTTAGTATGAAATGGTTCCATGGTAGCTCATGAAAGCCCTTGACCGTACCACTTAAATCAGAATCTGAAACTATGCTCGTGGACTGTCTTAGAGTGGGATCACCATCCACACATCTGCTGACTTTTCGTAGAGTTCCATAACAAATAGTCGCTAATAATCACTTTATCAGAGCAATCAATCTATATAGAATAATTGCTTCTGGAGGCACATGTAATTATTTACAAAAGCAAAAACGAACGCAAGTTTAAAGAAATTACATTTGTTTTGTCCCTGAATAAATTTCGGTTTTGGCTGATACTGAAACACAAACTAAAATTCAGTTTTGTTTTCTGTCACAAATATTTGTTTCACACTATATACATACATACACTATAAAAACCACATCAAAGTCAATCAGCCTCTAAAATCCCCATTGGTTTAACAAGCGGGAGCGTAAAATATCTCTGGACACAAAATGTTAACAACGTTTTTACATTTACGTGCAAAATTAGGTCGCCAAATGGTTGTTTTGTACAAAATGCTGGGTCACAGAAATAATATCGA
>NC_133473.1:18802463-18804141 GCF_025370935.1 Choristoneura fumiferana
AGCTGACCTCTTTGTGTTAACTAAAGTTAGGAATTTGTTTGGTAAACGGCCAGTCCAACAGTCGAAGTATCGTTTTGGACTTTGACAAGCTAAACGATCGCCAACGTCTCTGAAATTTCTGTTTAGTTAACTTCGGACAGCTGGTTATTGTACTGCATCAAACGGTAAGAATCAAAGATTAATGTCCTAAGTTTAGAACTAGTATTGGAGTGTTTGAGGTTTCGAGTATGAGTGGTAATATTTTCAATCACACTTAATTTAAATATTTTGAACACTGTTGCGTTGTTTGCTTTAATAAGCACTTGCACGACTGCACGTCGGTTTAGAGTACTCCTGACCCGACCTTTTTTCGGAACGTCCTTGATTTGATCGTGGTACGTTGTTCGACTTTCTCTAGGCCTTCATCTTCCAACGCTCGTCTTGTAATAGATCTGCCTAGTCAATCTGTTACTAATAAACCGACTATTAAACTGTGACTACTAACCTGTTGACCTGGTTAATGCCGCGGGTTCACGGTGGATGCAGGTTGCTGCCAAACGAAACGACTGGAGGTATATGGGGGAGCCCTATGTCCAACACAGTGGACGTCTTACGGCTGACCTTATGATGATGATGATTAATCTGTTACTACTACTACTGTTAGTACTCTAAGCCGACGTGCATGCATGAAATAACTGATGAATTTAGAGGAAGCGAGAGTTGTATGCCAGGATCGTAGCAAGTGGAAAGACGTAGTCTCTGCCTATTCCGTTGGGAAAGAGGTGTGATTTTATGTAGGTATGTATGTATGTATAAGGACTTGTAATTTTTCTGATAAAGACAGTTGTTGAGATATTAAGGCAGGCTTTAAGATCAACTTATAATTTAAGATGTGAAATACATCATCAAGCCAGCTTTAGCCACCTTATGTGAAATGAACCATTACTGTCAACACAATGTAAAAGCTAACAGATGAGATTACGCTTAACTCCAACAACATCCGGTCAGTTCTAACACTTTCGTAAAATTAAAACATCAGTGTCCTACCTCAACATAACGTAGTGACCAGTCCAGATCTAAAGTTTTGAAGGTGGCCAAAATTAATTAGTTCTCGAGTAATTACTCCCAGTCCACTTAAAATCTGCAATTTGCTGAGTATCGGTAACTTAAGTTCATTGACGAATCTATTTTGTGCAGCTGTATGTCAATAATGAACTTTGCGTACCTGTAAACAGGATCGTCATCCCGATACCAAACGACAAGCAGCAAACTGTCGTTTCGCATTGGCGGTCGCGAGTCGCAGGGTAAGTCCGCCTCACCACCGACCACTGCCGCCACTGGAGTCACCTTGCCTGTCACCGAAGACAAGGGACTTCCACCTGAGGAAGAAAAATCAGGTATGAGGAGATTGTTGTTTAAAAATTTGTGGTGTGCACCACGTACAACAGATAATTACGGCTTGACATTGCGAATAGTTCATTGTTAAAAAAAAGGATAGGAGCGAGTTAAGCTCGTGTGTGTTTGTGTGTGTGTAAGGCTTTGGATCACCAACTTAAATGTGTACCAAATTTTAACTTAATCGGTTCAGTAGTTTTAGACCAAAACATTCCACAGATTGAGTTCATATTTGAAACCAAATGTTAATACTAACTAGTATTCTGACATCGGCCTAAGCCCTTCTGAGAGGAACACTGTGCCC
>NC_133473.1:18805600-18809835 GCF_025370935.1 Choristoneura fumiferana
TTATTTAACACAGTAGGTTCGCTATTTGAAGGATCGCTAATGCGGATCGAAATTATTTCCAAATATCCCTGTCCATGATATAATCATTAACTTTATAATACGCCTTTGATATTAATGTCTTCTTGACAATAGATCTTGAATTTTGTATCCGTTTCATTTATAATATTTTTTGGAATTTTATTATAAAAACGTATGCAATTTCCCAGAAAAGACTTTTTGTTTTTAGCCAGTCTGTAAGATGGAACTTTAAGCTTCCCGTGTTTCTAGTAGCCTTTGGCTTATCGACGTTAGTGGGAAAATCACATATGTTCTTCCTAACATACATAATTATTCCAAAAACATAAAGCGACGGCAGTTAGGATATCTGTTTCCTTAAAAAAAGATCTTAAAGATTCACGCGTCTTCAAATTATAAATTGCTCTAATGCTCTCTTTAAGATAAAAATTGACTCAATGTCTGCAGCAGATCCCCATAAAAAAGGCCGTACGAAAATAATGCTATTAAAGTAAGCAAAATACACCAACCGTGCCGTCGCCACATCGGTTAGCTGCCGTATTTTCCAAACTGCCAAGAAAGCAGCAGAGCTCATCTACCCGCGATTGCTGTACGTGAGGTCCCCACTGTAGTTTAGAATCGAGCGTTACCTAAAAATACTGTTGATTTTACAAATTCAATAGTTTGACCATTTAACTTTATATTAGAAACTGAATTCGAGCTAGATGAATTTATCAACGAGAATTTAATACATTTAGTTTTCTTAGGATTAGTAAACAATTATTGCAGCAAACCATGCGGATATCACGGACAGGGTTTCATGGGCTCAATGAAGTCGGTATCTTTTCTACTAACCTTGAACAGTAAAGACGTGTCGTCAGCAAACAAACTATACCCGACTTTGGCTTACCATATAAGTAAGGTCATTTACATAAATAAGATACAGGAAGGGGCAAAAATGGATCCTTAGGCACTCCCATTTCGACCACAGATCCCTCCGATACCGTTCGTTAATCGCTACCTTTTGCTTTCTTGTTGAGGTAAGATAATGAGTTCTAAAGCGAGGCCACGAATGCCATAAAAAATTTAACTTACAAATTAAAATCATGATCCACACAATCAAAAGCTTTCGAAGTCGCAGAATACAACCTATAGCGTCATGTGATTCCTCCCAAGCTTGCTTTTCTAGCCTTACTTTGATGCTAGTCCTCGGCAAACCGCACACGTAGAGAGTGCGTGGGCGCACAGTACGCTATCGCACCCACACCACCGGCGAACCTAGAAAATAAAGCAGCTAGTAGATTGAGCGACAAATGAATAAAAAGCCCCTTTTTATGTCCACTATGTTTATATTAAATTACAAATGGTTTATGAACAATTATACACTCCGCTTTTAGCTAACCCTTAATAAGGTAGAGGCGATTTAGCGACCGCTGCATTAGTGGAAACTGAACCTTATGCTTTCATAATACGTCACAATTTCCATTGTAATTATTGAAAATACACTAGCTTAAAAAATATTCTTTGTCAGGTATGTATTCGATAGCTGCTTTTATTCTGTGTAGTATGCTCCATAATAGGGCCTTTAAAGGGTTAAACTGTGAGAACATTGTTATTTCAAAACGATTGTCGATCGCAGCCGTTACAAACCTTAATGAGATTAAAATAGAACTTACCGGAAGGAGTGATGCAGCTTGCACCCTCGGTTGCCGACACGAGATAGCCGCGCAGTTACCGTCGCACGTCACCACAGCACTCCCAGTTCCTGTAAAACAGATAAAATCTGATCTTTACCTGTAATAAGTTGCTGTTCAAAATTTCATTTTTAATACAAGCTTTTTGCTGACTGCACTTGCAATGTCATTTAAACAGCATATCCTACAAAATTTCCAGTCGGTACTATAACCTGGTGTGTCGGGTTAGAATAACAACTCTCCATTTCTTCCGTGGATGTCATGTAAGGATATAGGTTAAGGTGTACCGTAGGCTAGCAACCTGTCACTATGTACTTTTTTTTGTCAAACAAACCTAAAATTGCTAAAAGTGCCTCCGAAGCGGTAACGTTTCGTGTGCTCTGCCTACCCATTGGAATACAGGCGTGATTTTTGTGTGTGTGTGTGTGTGTGTGTGTACATTAACCATTGAGGAGTTCCCTCCTACGGGGACGATCCTGGCAGGACCACCAAAAATGTCACTACCAGATTATTGTATATTCACCAAATTTACATAAGTATGTCAAATTTCAAGTCAATTAGACTGCTGGAAGTGGGTTAAATTTACCTTTCAAGATTTGACCCAAATAAATAAATAAACATGCAAGCTAGCTAAAGAAAAGCTTGTAAAATCATGACTGATGAATGACTGACAGATAACTAACACGAGATACAGCCTAACACTGAAACTAGACACCTGAAATTGGGCAGACATATCTCTGAGGATTATAGCGGTTCACTGAGAAAAATTCTCATGCGCTAACTAGCCGTTTTTAACTCCCGACGCAAAAAGAGGTGTATAAGTTTGACCGCTATGTGTGTGTCTGTCTGTCTGTCTGTCTGTGGCACCGTAGCTCATAAACGGATGGACCGATTTGAATGCGGTTTTTTAAATTGAAAGCAGTTTTCTAGCGATCTTTGACATGTTTTATGAAAATCAGTTCAGCCGTTTCATATATTGAACTTTGAAGTGACAAAGTCGCGGGTTTTCCAACTTTTTTTGGTTCAATAAAAAAAAAACGCATTCAAATCGGTCCCACCCTTAAGAGCTAGCCCACAGACAGACAACACACACAACAGACACACACAGCGGTCAACAAACTTAACACCCCTTTTTGCGGGGTACAAAATGCAATGCAAAAATAACAATAGTGTGCGACGCACGTAATTAGTTAATTACGAGAAGGGTGTAGTACAGTCAAGGGCAAAGATATCGAGTTACAAAAATATGTATACACGACTTTATATACCGTGTATACATATTTTTGTAACTTTGGCCGTGTCTATATCTTTGCCCTTGACTGTAGTATAGTTTTCCGTGTATAAGTAACTCAAAGGAAACGGATAAAGTGTAGTAAATTAAATTTAAAGCATACCATTTATTGTCCTTGACTCTTAGTGGCATGAAAATGATATCAGCGACAGCGTGAGTGTTGTCCGTGCATTCTAGGCCTCCAGGCCTTGTGCAGTCCTGGAAAACATGTCAATGCCTATAAGTAAGCATACTGCAATCAATTTAATTTATTACTTTTCTTTTCCGCTGTCAACATTACACAGCGACAGAGAAAGGAACACTTGTGTGGTGTGAGTTTTTAAACAAAAAAGGTTTTTGAATCACCATCACCATCACCAGACTAGGTTCAAAACTTATTAGGGTTTTACGCGCCTGAGGGCTACTGCGAAACTCGAAAATCGAAGTTCGTATCATACTATCCCTCTCACTCTCTTATTAAGTAATATTAGCGTCAGCGGGACAGGATGATACGAAGTTTGAATTTTACACTTCCTACAACTATACCAGAGAATATAAATCGCTAATAAAAAAAATGAGGTGTGGTTTTTGTTGACATACTAAAACATACAAATATATTTAATGATTTTTGTTTCTGTTTCCGGCACCAACTTGTGACATTATGATTAGATCTTGTGCCCAAATGGTTGTCTGGAAGAGATCACTTGTAAGCGATAAGACCGCCTATTGTATACCCTGTTTTGTGTTTATATTATACATTTTAGTACATACAAAGTTAAATAAAACAGAAATCATCTTCAACTGTAAATGCGATATACTCACAGCAGGAATATTGAACAAGTTAGAAGCAGTAAGGTCGAAGAAGCTGACCACTCCATTGCCATATGCCATGGCGAGGAATGAGCAGTCAGGGCTCCACACTAGCTTGCGCCATTGAGGGTATGCGTCACGGGTCACTGAAGAACAATACATTAGGTTTAGCGTAAAGATTATTACATTTCTACATGTTATTATATTATTATTAAAGCTTTATGTATCCATACAGTACTTCGACATGTAAGAAGATGAAATTGAATAAGCCTCAGTTCACATTGATTGATGCCATGAACTGTTGACACGGGCAAGAGGAGGACCAGGCTTTTAACAGAAGGCACTGGAAACCAGCAGACAGATATTTTAATATTATGTACAGTCAAGGGCAAAGATATCGACACGGCCAAAGTTACAAAAATATGTATACACGACTTTATGCACTTAACATTAAGGCTGTGTATACA
>NC_133473.1:18809935-18844181 GCF_025370935.1 Choristoneura fumiferana
AATTTCTAATTAATTTGGCTCTTGATTTTGAAAAATACAACGAATACAAAATATACCTCTGTTTGAATATAATGTACATACCCTATCTTATGTCAAAGTAATTTATTGAAATCTTAATCATAGGTTTCTATTTCCCATCTTTGTTTACGATACATCTAAACACTACACTGGCCATTGTTTTCATGATAGTTCACCAGCAAATTCCGGTAGGCAGGTGGATACACTCGTTAATTAGAGATGTTGTTCTGTTAGCAAGCTAGTCACATGACATTGGTCAAAACATCATTGCCATACAAAACAATCACATTGTTCGGTAGTTACCTCAGGGTTATACTTTCTAGTCTAGACATTCAGATATCCCAGATGATCTGATTTTACTCATAAGTAAGTTTACTTTATATAATTCTTGTTATACGAAACCGTACCTTTCTTATTTTCACTTACTCTTTTCCTTTCTTTTTTGGTATAGTTAAATTTAGTTTTACTTTCGGAGATGGACGAGACCTACGGCCATAGCAAGATTAGTAAAAAATCAAGTTATACTACTAACAAGTGTTTCAAGACCATCCCCTGCTCACTTACTGAAACTATTTAAATTTTACTAAATTCAAGATTAATTATTTATTTTTAAAAGATGCTTCATTACTTAAGGATAAGAAACTTGCATACATTGACGACTTCTTAACAGGAAACAAAATAGCCAAGGCGATAACAAGCCTACGTCCAAACTTTGTAGTACCGTGAATAAGCTATAAAACATCAGATTCGTTATCATGAAAGTACAGACGTGAGGTAACTCTAGAATTTATAATGAGTTTGAAAGTTTATTTCAAAGTCGGTGTATTTTCATTCGGCTTTCGTATACAAACGTTGTATTTAACCGACTAGAAGTACTGAAGTGTGGTTTAATAAAGTCCCATGAGGTTTAACTATCTTTACCCGTGACTTCGCTTGCTTTAACCATTAGATTTGGCATTTGAATTGAAATTCGGAGGTTTCGCAATTTGTTAGTGGGACGTTGCATAAATAATAATAATAATTAATTTCGGATTTCTCAGATCCATAGATTTTTAGTTACAAGCACTTATAAGACTGTTAGTATGCAAAACAAAATTAAATAAAATAAAATTTAAAACAAATTAAAATCTACATCAAAATGGCCATTATATAATTTAATTAAATTAACAATACAATACAATACAATACAAAGACTCTTTATTGTACACCAGACATAGTAAGCGATACAGAAAACAGATACACAGAGAAAAAAAAATTAAAAGGTGAGCAGTAGCGGCCTTATCGCTTAGAGCGATCTCTTCCAGGCAACCTTTTTTACAGAAGAAGGAAGGATAGTTACAGCAGGTGGTGCATCAAAAGTAGATAAGAAAATTCAAACGTAAGCAATATCTACGAATACATACAAATAAATAAACCTAACCTATAAATGCTGCCCCTAGAGTCCATGATATGCACAGAGTTCCAGTGTTCCAGGTTCATAAAACACCCTTAGTAAATTTTATATACATCCAAAGTTAGTAGGAACCCGTTACAATATAATGTCGGGATTAAGTGTAGCCTGTTGTGTATTATTCGAAAGATCTAGCAATCTGAAAAGCAATTTTTTCCAGTTAAAAAATTTAGTTCTTGTTTCTGTTTGTCCTGACAATCGTTCCAAGGTTTAACTGGAAAAATCCCTTATAGGATAAGTTCAACTTTGTACATTTTTTCTAATTATAATCTATTTTTTGTTATGTGTTTCTATGAACATAAAATATACTCAGCGGCACAAATTTGGCCCACTAGATACAAAATTACTTATTTCTGCATACATTTGAGAGCCACATTTTTTGCCGCTCAGTATAATTATTTACAATACAATACAATACAATAACTCTTTATTGCACACCAACACAGTAAGCAGTACAGAAAACACAGGTATATACATAGAGATTTTTTAGATAAGCAATAGGCAGCCTTATCGCTTCAGAACTACCTACCTACCTACTAACTATAACACTGTTGAGTACAAAAGTCACTCTCGTTCACCAAACCTGCCACGACGCAATCAAGCTACCGCAATTTTGCAAGCACGTGAACAAATCGAATGCAGTTCCCGTCGCACCTAATTCAATATTCAATTCCGCCCGTAAAACAACATAACCACCAAATTGACATTTCAGCGTTAGGCAGGTTCATATTTAGAAAATGAAATTTGCCTGCAAAAGCTAGCAGAAGGCTGCCAGTGATGGGCGGTGTGGTCGGAGCGGGCGTTGTGTTTATTAAAATTTTGAGTTCAAGTGTCACTTTGGTTTGAAATTTTCTAGTTGGAATTCGACGGTCGGGGGCTTGAGAACTAATCGTTTTGCTCTTTTTGCAGAACTTTCTTGATCGCTTGCTTTAGGCGTAAGATTTTTTTTGATCTTGTCCTTTTTACTTTATATATTTTTTTTTAATATAGGGTAAGTAACGCCACCAATCAACTGGCGTATTTTTTATGAGCTGATAGAACACGACACCCTATTTTTTTGACAATGTTTATCAGTTATCAGCGTGCGTGCGTGCGTGCGTGTGTGTGTGTGTGTGTGTGTGTGTGTGTGTGTGTGTGTGTGTGTGTGTGTGTGTGTGTGTGCAACATCCAAAATAAAAGTCAAAATTAAATTGGTACTACCACCATATCCAGATGGCCTAGTGGTTAGAGAACCTGATTACGAAGCTTGAGGTCCCGGGTTCGATTCCCGTGTCGAGGCAGATATTTGTATGAAAAATACGAATGTTTGTTCTCGGGTCTTGGGTGTTTAATATGTATTTAAGTATGTATCTATATCTATATAATTATATTAATCCGTTGCTTAGTACCCATAACACAAGCTTTGCTAAGTTTAATTTGGGACTATGTCATTGATTGTGTGAATTGTCCCGCGATATTATTTATTTTATCATTGAGGCAACTACCACAATATGAACAGAGCTCAGTAATTTGATTGTATGAGCAACAGCTTACACCAACTACATTACTTCCAATTACATCATAATCCACCTTAACAGTTTACACTCGTAATAAATAAATCTACTCCAATAAATTTTAATACACATCACTGGATTTTATACTCGGCAACATAGCAACAAATCCTCATTAGACAGAGATTTATGGATCAAGTTCAATGGTGCTGCGGTAGGCGTTTTAACGAGACACATGCATAATACTGAGCGTGAATCACGAACTCTGATATACGTTTAATGGTATTCGCTATGTGGAATAGCTCGTGATTCAAAATTCCGAACAAATTTGCGCATAAACGTGTTTTAAGGGAACAGTTTGAGTGTCTTGTTCGCGTATTAGAGCGCTGATTTAATTAAGCATTTGCGCCGCGTAAAATACGCTGACTGGCGCGGAGGTATTCTTCTAGTGAATTACTGTCACATATAGCGTGTTAACGAATACCACTGCAAATTAGATTAGGTTTTCATTTCACTGATTTTACCATGCTTTAAATGTGTGTGTGTACGGGTTTGTATTTGCGACTCTTTCACACTTGAAAAAGCTGGAAGAATCTAGATTTTATTTGATACTACGAGTAAGCTGAATCGCTGGTAAAAGGTATATTACACACACTTTTTAATTCAATAATATTCCGAAAGGATTCTGACTTACAGATGTAAAATTTTTAAGTCTCAACTGCTAAGTTTAGAGTCAAAATATGACGCTAATATCCTTCATGCAACGAAAAGAAAGGCTAAATCTAACTGTTAAGATTTTTTAGTAAAACTCCGGAGTTCCAATCTACTACCAGCCCTAATTTTCATGTAAGCAAAGCCAGGGGTAAAAGCTAGTAGGGTTAGGGGTAGTATGTATGGTAGTAATACAGGAAAATATCCCAAGTTAAATAATACTAAAGCTACTCCTACCCAAGTAGCAGGTCCGCTCAGTGAGAGCCAGGAATTTTATTAACACTACCTATTGCATTTTCTGAAATAGAAACAAACTGGTTAGCAACCTAGAAATTGCTATCGCATTTCGTTCATGCGGAATGTAATTGCGTAAGCGGTATCTCTTATGGTAAAATAGTTCCCTCACGGGTGTAATACTCACGTTAGCTTTTAATAAAAATGTATTTAGCAGAATGCTTTGGGTATTCAAAATATTTCGACAAGCCAATTTAGTCTTAATTACTACTTCATTAAAGCCACGATTGATACTAAATGTACAACAGAATTTTGCGTGTGGAGAATGCGCCGCTCCCGGTGATATTGCTCAAAAAAGGGCTGTTTATGAATCATTTCAAATATTTGGAACACTTTCGTGCTTATTGGAAATTAACAAGAAACATTTTGCAAATCACAATACTAAATCGAGTCATAAGTATGACGATCGACGGTTTTTTATATTGAACAAATAATAAACACGCCAAACTTAAGTATATTCTACACATATTATGGTATACAATATAAGTTCGTGTATAAAATGTTTTAGCACATTATTTATTAATCATACGCGTACGGCGTCAAACGCATGACTAAGTCTTAAATCTAAAATTCCATTGAAAACCCAACAATCAAACAACCCAAGTACTTATCTACTGTAATATTTCAAATTCATTTTAAAAGACCTCACTAAGCACTAGGTTTATATGCAAGGTTATATGCGCTGCAGTGTTGTGTATCAGCATTACCTCGCAAGCAATCTGCCTGCTGTCCTTATGTCTGAATTCATTATGGCTCTCTTTTGCCCGAAATATGACGCTGACTTTTCATTTAATCTAAGATACAATACAATAGAATGATTCTTTATTGTACACCAGAAATAGTAAGCGATACAGAAAACAGGTACACAGAGAGAAAATAAAATAAGAATTAAGATATTTATATGAATGAATTATTTTTCTTTGACATAAGCTTTCTTAACCTGCTGGAAGAAAAAATAGAAGGAATGCGGGAGGGGAAGACCAAGATTGACCAATTTTAACCAGGTGAAGGAAAGGGTATCGTGTCGTATCAGGAAGTGAAACAGCTGGCCAAAGACTGTGCGGAGTGGCGATTACTCCTCCGACAAGAGCATAGCTCTCATATTTAAGAAGAAAGAAGAACATAAGCTGGGTTTTAGATGGTTATTTTTTTAAAATGAATTGGTATAAACAAATAACTAGTGTCGCACTGAACAGTCGGTTTTGACGAGTTTCGGCGTTAAATAGAAGTATTTGGAGGTTTTGGTGGATTGGTGGTGTTTTCGGTCAGTACGGTCAAGGACTTTTTATTCATGAGATAAGATAAGATAAGACAAAATATCATTTATTGCCACAACACATAGTACAACGAAGACTTATTACAGATTTACAAACTTATTATACAGAAGACTTGTTAATTAATGCAATGTCACTATGACCCTTGACCGTACTACTTAAATCAGAATCTGAAACTATGCTCGTGGACTGTCTTAGAGTGGGATCACCATCCACACATCTGCTGACTTTTCGTAGAGCTAGCATTCCATAACAAATAGTCGCTAATAATAACTTTATCAGAGCAATCAATCTATATAGAATAATTGCTTCTGGAGGCACATGTAATTATTTACAAAAGCAAAAACGAACGCAAGCTTAAATAAATTACATTTGTTTTGTCCCTGAATAAAATTTCGGTTTTGGCTGATACTGAAACACAAACTAAAACTCAGTTTTGTTTTCTGTCACAAATATTTGTTTCACACTATATACATACATACACTATAAAAACCACATCAAAGTCAATCAGCCTCTAAAATCCCCCATTGGTTTAACAAGCGGGAGCGTAAAATATCTCTGAACCTAAAATGTTAACAACGTTTTTACATTTACGTGCAAAATTAGGTCGCCAAATGGTTGTTTTGTACAAAATGCTGGGTCACAGAAATAATATCGAACATAACGAGTCCGACCCGGTCAAACCTTAGTATCCATTTCCACGTACATTTGAAATAACCTTCATTATTCGAATCGAAAAGGGATAAATATCATGTACTACATGACATGACGGATATTACTCCATATGATTTAGGGTAAGGGAATAAAAGGTTTGAAACTTGGCGACGTTTCTTTCTACGACCCATCGGTATTAGCACAATTTAAAGATATGCATGAAGAGCTTTATTATTTGTTCTGAACGTTTTTCTTAGTAATAGGCGTTGTCTACATTGTTAAAGTAGGTACCGACTTGAACAAGGCATTTTACTTTTTTTCCTTAAGCCTGGCTATTTATATCTTAAACTTTACTTAAGTAAGAGTAAATGAAAGTATTTGAAATTCATGTAGCCCACCCACCTTAAATACACAATTTTCATTCAAATTCAATTTTTATTCATAGCTAACTCTAGCATAAAAATACCTAAGTTTGAGTGTAAGTGCTCCTTAGGAGGGTGATTTGTCTTGATTGAAATGTCAAGTGGCTGACCTCTTGTGTTAACTAAAGTTAGGAATTTGTTTGGTAAACGGCCAGTCCAACAGTCGAAGTATCGTTTTGGACTTTGACAAGCTAAACGATCGCCATCGTCTCTGAAATTTCTGTTTAGTTAACTTCGGACAGCTGGTTATTGTACTGCATCAAACGGTAAGAATCAAAGATTAATGTCCTAAGTTTAGAACTAGTATTGGAGTGTTTGAGGTTTCGAGTATGAGTGGTAATATTTTCAATCACACTTAATTTAAATATTTTGAACACTGTTGCGTTTTTTGCTTTAATAAGCACTTGCACGACTGCACGTCGGTTTAGAGTACTCCTGACCCGACCTTGTTTTCGGAACGTCCTTGATTTGATCGTGGTACGTTGTTCGTCTTTCTCTAGGCCTTCCTCTTCCAACGCTCGTCTTGTAATAGATCTGCCTAGTCAATCTGTTACTAATAAACCGACTATTAATCTGTGACTACTAACCTGTTGACCTGGTTAATGCCGCGGGTTCACGGTGGATGCAGGTTGCTGCCAAACGAAACGACTGGAGGTCTATGGGGGAGCCCTATGTCCAACACAGTGGACGTCCTACGGCTGACCTGATGATGATGATGATGACTAATCTGTTACTACTACTACTGTTAGTACTCTAAGCCGACGTGCATGCATGAAATAACTGATGAATTTAGAGGAAGCGAGAGTTGTATGCCAGGATCGTAGCAAGTGGAAAGACGTAGTCTCTGCCTATTCCGTTGGGAAAGAGGTGTGATTTTATGTAGGTATGTATGTATGTATAAGGACTTGTAATTTTTCTGATAAAGACAGTTGTTGAGATATTAAGGCAGGCTTAAGATCAACTTATAATTTAAGATGTGAAATACATCATCAAGCCAGCTTTAGCCACCTTATGTGAAATGAACCATTACTGTCAACACAATGTACATAAAAGCTAACAGATGAGATTACGCTTAACTCCAACAACATCCGGTTAGTTCTAACACTTTCGTAAAATTAAAACATCAGTGTCCTACCTCAACATAACGTAGTGACCAGTTCAGTTTTGAAGGTGGCCAAAATTAATTAATTCTACGAGTAATTACTCCCAGGCCACTTAAAATCTGCAATTTGCTGAGTATCGGTAACTTAAGCTCATTGACGAATCTATTTTGTACAGCTGTAATGTCAATAATGAACTTTGCGTACCTGTAAACAGGATCGTCATCCCGATACCAAACGACAAGCAGCAAACTGTCGTTTCGCATTGGCGGTCGCGAGTCGCAGGGTAAGTCCGCCTCACCACCGACCACTGCCGCCACTGGAGTCACCTTGCCTGTCACTGAAGACAAGGGACTTCCACCTGAGGAAGAAAAATCAGGTATGAGCAGATTGTTGTTTAAAAATTTGTGGTGTGCACCACGTACAACAGATAATTACAGCTTGACATTGCGAATAGGTCATTGTTAATAAAAAGGATAAGAGCGGAGGAGGGTGGTTCGTTAGTCTAACAACTGGTAGCATGGTGTACGGTTGTGTCACTCTGAAGATGAGCTCTGGTTGAGTTCGAAACGCGTCAGTGTAGTGTGGTGGTGGTGATAGATGGGTTTGTGTGATTTGTGTGTGTTCTTAAAGTGTGGAGGTGGAGGAACTGCATGAACACGCATATTTTGCATAAGCTTAGCTTTTGTAAGGTCGCGGGTGAGCAAAGAAATTCTTTTAGTTCATTGATATGGACCTCCGCAAAGTAACGCCTGATTCAATAAATTGGATAAGAGCGAGTTAAGCTCGTGTGAAAAGGTTTCTGGCTTTGGATCACCAACTTAAATGTGTACCAAATTTTAACACAGTTTTATTTTTAACACAAAAGGTTCGCTATTTAAAGGGATCGCTAATGCGGATCGGAATTATTTCCAAATATGTTTCCGTGTCCATGATATAATCATTAACTTTATAATACGCCTTAGATGTCTTCTTGACAATAGATCAGAATCTTGTATCCCTTTCATTTTTAATATTTTTTGGAATTTTATTATAAAAACGTATGCAACTTCCCAGAAACGACATTTTAGTTTTAGCCAGTCTGTAAGATGGAAATTTAAGCTTCCCTGTTTCAAGTAGCCTTTGGCTTATCGACGTTGGTGGGAAAATCACATATGTTCTTCCTAACATACATGATTATTTGATACCTATTTGCTTAAAAAAAAGGCCTCAAACATTCACACGTCTTTAAATTATAAATTGCTCTAATTGCTCTCTTTTGTAAGATAAAAATTATCTCAATGTCTGCAGCAGATCCCCATAAAATAAGGCGGTGACCTGTCGTTTCGCCGAGTTTCATTACGCAGATTTTCGTTTCGCAGACATTTATTGGCAGATTTTTCTTTTGGCCGAGCAACGTTTGGTATAATTTCGTTACACCTATTATTCGTTTCGCCGAGTAGTCGGTAGAAAGAATAGCGATAAGCAGTTTTACGTTTAGTAGATTGTTTGTTTCATAGTTGTTTCAGTAAACCGAACAACTGTTCGTCGAGACCCGATAAGTTGAGTTATCACATGGCATTCATATTGTTAAGTAGATTTAATGTTCAGTCGATTTCTGTTTCGTAATCTGCGTAGGTAAAATCGGCCAAACGACGGGTAGGATTTTACTGAGTTGACTATATATACTAGCTGTTATCAAAATATACTTAGATGCGACGACGAGCGTTAGAGAGGAGGAGTGTTAGGTAGAATTGCGACCAACAACGCACGAGCCGAGCGAGCGAAACGAGCGTGCCGCGTTAGTGGCCGGCGAAGTGCCAGAACCGAACTGCTAGCATCGCGACTTGGTTTGTTTAGACTCAAATATAAAATAAATACAAATGATGGTCAAAAATACGTTTATTACTTGCGTTATACGTTTGAAACTTGTGAGGGTATATAAAAAAATCATAAAGAATGCGCGGTCAGCACGGCGTTTAAAAATGCCAATAAGGCCATAGTGTAATTCACACATATTCGCGGTATTGAATGCCATTCCCCATGCGAAACGAAAAGATGCGAAAAGTTGATATGCGCACTGAATAATAGTTCAACCGTTACAAAAGCGAAAGGTTGTTCGACCAAATGTGCAAAATGTGTAGTGATTAATAGGTTAAACGAATTTCTGTGAATAGTTGTTCCGCTTACTGACTCATATGCCAAGTAAATAGTCTGCTAAAGTTTGAGTTACGAAACGTTAGTCTGCGAAACAATACATCTGCGTACAAATTCATCGGCGTACCGTTACTCGGCGAAACGTTGTCTGCCAATCAATAATCAGCCTAAAAATAGACGGAAAATCATTAAGTAACCAATAAGGCCGTACGAAATAATGCTAAGTAAGCAAAATAAACCAACGGTGCCGTCACCACATCGGTTAGCTGCCGTATTTTCCAAACTGCAAAATCAGCAGAGCTCAATCAGTAGTTTAGAATCGAGCGTTATTCCTAAAAATACTGTTGATTTTACAAATTCAATAGTATGACCATTTAACTTTATATTAGAAACTGAATTCGGGTAAGGTGAATTTATCAACAAAAATTTAATACATTTGGTTTTCTTAGGATTTAGTAACAAAATATTGGCAGCAAACCATGTGGATGTCATGGACAGGGTTTCATTGGGTTTAATGAAGTCGGTGTCTTTTCTACTAACCTTGAACAGTAAAGACGTGTCGTCTGCAAACGTAACTATGCCCGACTTTTGGCTTACCATATAAGTTAGGTCATTTACATAAATAAGATACAGGAATGGTGCAAGAATGGATCCTTGAGGCACTCCCATTTCGACCACAGATCCCGCCTATACAGTTCCGTTGCGCTACCTTTTGCTTTCTTTGTGTAAGGTAACATTTAATGAGTTCTAAAGCGAGGCCACGAATGCCATAAAAATTTTACTCACAAATTAAAGTATCATGATCCTTATAATTCTGCGCTAACTAAAGCTTTCGAAAGGTCGCTGAATATACCTATAGCGTCATGTGATTCCTCCCAAGCTTGCAATTTGAATTTAACTAAACTATGACCCGCGTCTGTAGTACATCTACCTTTTGTGAATTCAAACTGCTGTAGATGCATGATTTTATGGGTATTAAAATGCGAGATAATTTGCGTCAGCATTATATAGCAGCAGCTGATAGGATGGACACCAGACGCTAATCAGAGGGATTATCTTTATCACCTGATTTAAAAATAGGAACTACTTTACTTTTTTTTTAAATCTAGAAGTTGAATTTCAAGTATTCACAACACAAGATACAATAATATGATAGGAAACAAAATTAATAAAAACTACGTAAATATACCTAACTATAAAAAGAAAATAAAATACTACTTTACTATATTTCATAAAATCTGGAAATACGCCTTCATCTATACAGCTATTAAAAATAAAAGCTAAAGTTGGAGCAACGACATCTAAAATAGAATGCAGAACCTTAACTGAGACGCCCAACAAGTCTTCCGTTTTTTTACTTTCAATAATCTAAAAGTTTTAATGATGTCACAGGGAGTAACATGCGTAAATTTAAAATTACTTATGTTTGGAATAGATACATTTTGTTTGAAGAGCGATTCAGCTAACTTTGAGGAAGACGCGAAACATTTTGTCGTTTCGACGGAAATTTTAGAGAAGTAAGTATTAAACTCGTTAGCTACTTTAACCGCGTCCGTTTCTAATAATTTGTTGTTAATCTTTGATGATGATGAGGGGACTCCGCGTTCTTACATCGACCGGTTTCAGTATTTATAATTTTCCAAAATGTTTTAATTTTATTGTATTGTATTATATTGTAAAACTATTTATTGTATATAAAAACACATGAAAATAACATAGGATAATAAGATTTTATCATTTGAGGACTTAATTTTATTAGTTACGCTAGCTGCTTTTGCTTTATTACATATAATTTTGAATAATCCCAGACATACTGGTGGAAACGTTCATCAGTGGTTTACAATTTCTTATCATAAAGATCATATAAGGCATTTCACGGGATACCGAGTGTGATGTCTGTCGACGCAACATAGATGTAGCTAGTGCTGCTGCTTAAGTAGCATAGTAGAAATAAGCAACCTGAGATATGTATGCATTCCCAGTGCTGGTCTCTTTTTCTGTTTTTTCGGTGCATCCATGTCTCAGTTTGTATTTACGATATCATATAAGGCGTCCCTACTCCTACGTATTCCAGGTGTAGCCCATTCATTGAATGACAGTTTGTTTCCTATTTTAATATGTTTTTTACTACACGTTTTATTGTATTCCTCGCATTTATTTGTTAGAAAGTAAATGTATTATGTTTCTCAGAGACAAAGAACAAAACACCCTCTTTTCCATAAAAATGCGTTTCCAAGGATTCAAAAAATGACCATCACTCATGCTTACAGAAATACCTCGACAGAGTCCAGTAACTCTTAATGTAGAAAAACATAACACATGGTATCATTGCGAGACCCAGTGAAGCTCAGTGTTTATCCTTTAAAGCCTTCCAGGGACAGTTATGAGTAAACCTGGTAAGGCGGAGGACAATCCCGTGTTGCGGGTCCGCGCTCATACAAAGTGAAAAGGAGAGCCTTGTGTGTAACACTTTAAAATTTTAAATGGTGGTCTTTTAGCATAGGTCAGTTTAAAAAATATTATTGTCCACTCTACATTTTTTTTATCTGCAGTGGTTGAAATAATACAGACATTTTTACAACTGAATGTTGATGTTTGTCGGTAAATGTATCACAGGCGTTAAATGTTTTTTTTACCGACCCCAATTTTTGGCGCCAGTTTTTTTTTTAATCTGTTCAGCCAGAAACTACATTCAGAAACTGTTAACCCAAACTGGCCGATTGTAAAAAGGTAACGAAAGCAATTAAATTTTAAATAAATAAAAACACACTTACCTCATGTTTAAATTTGTGTTATGTTTCTTTATATGAGAGATTTCTATGATGCAGTCTATTATTTATTAGGTAGGATGAAAGATATTCGTTGCATTATTTGTGAAAATGAAGAACAACGCAAAAGAAAATGCTAATAAATACTACTTAAAAAAAAAATGTACCAATAGCATGTTTACATATATATCCGTGCAGAATAAGAGCTTCTAGCGGGATAGTCCTGAGCAAAGCCGCGGAGACGGACGGACGGACGGAAGAGTGGCGAAATATTTGCCAGCATGGAATAATACAACCAATAAAAAAAAAAATTTAAAAAAAAAGTTGTACTTTTGATCAAAGCATAGTTTACATATCTATATCCGTGCAAATTAACAGCTTTCTAGCATTTGTAGTCCCTGAGTTAAACGCGGCGGACGACGGATTACGGACAGACATGGCGAAACTATTAAAAGTTCCAGTTTTTGCCAAACTCGGGCTCGGAACGCCCACAAAAACCGTTTAAAACAAAAATAATATTACCTAAAACCGCTTTAAAACGAAAGTTTACTTAGCGATAAAAACCTCCTCGCCATCTTCCTTGTCTTTACTTTTCATAATAACATTATCAATTGGTGGCGTTTGAAAAGTTAAACGATGTTTTTCTTGGTCGTCATTTTCCCCACGGACAGACTAAAAAAAAAGCTTTCAGTCTCAACACTCGAAAATTATACAACGCCCCACAACGTGAAACACGTACACCTATGTTCAAAAACGAACATCTATCTTTCTCAAATGCGTGACAGCGCAGACTCCCACGTCGTGAATATGTACATGGGTGGTGGAGAGTGTTTTGAGTGACCCATATAGCTACTCGCTTGCCATGCTTTGAAAAAACTTTTTGGACCCTACCCCAATCCGCTTACTCTCCATTTCGAGGCCGAGCGGACTGAAAAACAAGGAAATAGCTGTCCGGACGACGTAGGTTTCCGAGCCCAGCGGCGCACGTACGCAAACGGCAGACCCTGTTCGGCAAAGGTCCGCAATTTTGTCACCAAGCATGTCTTGCTCGCTTGTCCTGCCTTCGAGTAACGTGCATTAAGTGAAAGTGCCCGTTTTGTGCTTCGGCGTGGGTAGACGAGGCTGGTGAAACTTACTGACACTGAGTCTCTCCCATCTTTAGGACTCACTGGCAACGCATCTGAAAACCCCTAAGTGTTGCAGTTGTTTATGGGCGCGGCATCTCTTACCATCAGGAGACCCACTTGCTCGTTTGCCAACCAGTCGCATAAAAAAAAAAAAAAAATTGTTCCCACGCGGGCCCAGTGCGGATTGGGAACTTCACACGCACCATTGAATTGCTTCGCAGGTTTGTGCAGGTTTCCTCACGATGTTTTCCTTCACCGCAAAGCTCGTGGTAAATTTCAAATGTAATTCCGCACAATATAAATTTCGAAAAACTCAGAGGTGCGAGCCGGGGTTTGAACCCACGACCCTCTGTTTGAGAGGCGATAGGTCAAACCACTAGGCCACCACGGCTCTTTCTGCGGATAAACATACTTATTTAGCTAAATACATACTTAAATACATATTAAACGTCCAAGACCCGAGACCAATAAAATTCGTATATTCATACAAAATTATGTGCCCCGACCAGGGATCGAGCCCGGGACCTCAAGGTTCATAGCAGGTTCCTAACCACTTGGCTATCCGGTCGCTTACCGACTAAAAATCCCTGTAACTGGTTGAATATCGAACGTTTTGTCGTTGTGTTTTCCTTTTACTTGTAGAATAGGCCTTATCTTTCCAAATTTTCTAACTTTATTTTTAACAGTTGCAGAAGGTTGCAGATATCAGAATTTAATATTAAATTCAACTTGATACCTCCATTATATTTCAGATAAAAAGGGTCTAGACAGATAGGCAGTCTGATAGACAACGAAGTGATTCTATAGGGGGTCCTTTTTATGTAATGTAATTAATTTGAGCTACACAGAAAAAAATATGTTTTGAAACAAGAACCAAATAGGTCTCAACTGATATTTCATGATCTCAAACACATATTTCTTGGAGTAAGATAATCTTAATGAAGAAATAAGACAATATTAAGGCAATTATTTAGTTTCGTGGCTTAAAATAGTAATTACTACGCCCAAGAATCATTTCAATATATGCAAAGAAGAAAGAAGACAATTATTAAGGCAAATATTTCGTTTCTTGGTACAAAATAGTAATCACTTCGCCTAAGAATAATTTCAATATGCAATGAAGAAATAAGACAATATTTAGGCAAATAATGGGTTTCTTGGCTTAAATGGTAATTACTACACCCCAGAATAATTTCTATATGCAGAGAAAATATAAGATTGATTATTTGGAGTATTTTTGTATTTTTGTTACTTTTAGGGTCAGTCCGTAAAACCATATCGAAAACAACAACCACCGTAAAACCATATCGAAAGCAACCTGAGATATGTGTGCATAGGAGAAATTCGTGTCTGTACTCTTTTCCTTTGCTAGTGTAGGCATATGGCACGCAGCACGGAATGCTGAGGACCTGGGTTCGATTCCCAGCGCTGGTCTCTTTTTCTGGTTTTTCTGTGCATCCACGTCTCAGTTTATATTTTCTATATATAAGACATTGTTAAGACAAATATTTTGTTTCTCAGTATAAAATAGAAATTGCTTCGCCCAAGAATCAGTTCAATATGCAGTGAAGCTAAATAAGACAACATTGATGCAAATATTTTGTTTCTTGGCGTAAAATGTTAATTACTTCACTCAAGAACCAATTCAATATGCAGTGAAGAAATGAGACAATATTAAGGTAAATATTTTGTTTCTTCGCTTAAAACAGTGAATCAGTTTATTAGGCAGGGAAGAAATACACATTTTTTGGTATAAAATAGTAATTATTTTGTCCCCGTATCAGGTCAATAGATATACGTGTACATTCATCCCATCAATGCTGTCAGCCAACTGTCGTAATAATCTTCTAAAATGTAACTAAATCGAACAGTATTAACGTGTGTTCAGCTGCCATCAGTGCACAAAGTTTGGCTTGCGGTGAACAGTATTCGATTGAAATGGAACTAATTTCAACTCTGTCAATAACCTATGACACGTTCAGTGTGTTAATAGTACACATCGGTATACGCTTTAGTTCATACAGTAGAATACACGCGTCGTATGGGTTTGATGAACATTGCTTCAAGTGAACAATTTTGGTGTTGGAATGAGATAATTTAAATACTCGTTTGTATTTATATTATTACTACCTGGGTGACTGAGTTACGAGTAACTTTAAGTTCTTAAAAGCAGGCGCAGCTCACTCCGCGATTTTATTTTCCTAGTTACAAGTAGGCTGGGTTTATTTTATAATTGCGCATTCGTCTGGGGCCCCCTAGAGTGTGCTATTCCATACACGTGCCGCGTGCGAGTGAATACGAGTTATGCGATGGACAGAGAAGCATACAGTAAGCACGATTCTTATGCCTAAACGTCACTTTTTTACGGCAGTGAGGCTTCTGTACTTGTACTATTACTTATTCTGTGTTAAAAGCTTTTTCTAAAGAGTGATAAGGGAGGGAAAGTCGGTCCCTTTATTATTCGTAGTACCACCAACTTGTTCCACCAGTGGCAGGCGCAGCGCACTCCGCGATATAGGTGCGATTCTGTAAGTATCAAAACGCCCCACGCCGGCGTGGCGTAACTCAGTAGGGTTATGCGCTCAGCCCGGTACGCACGCTCGCAGTCTCTCGCTGGAACTAGTCGCGCCGCGTAACGCTACGTACTTGTGTGATTTTTGTGAAACTGATTCACGACGAATGCAAAAAATATTGCATAGTATTTGGCTTTTTCACAAGATTTATTCAGGTAGCTGCCTGTACCTAATCAAATCTTGCAAGATAATAAATTAGAGCCAAGCCTTTTCATACAAGTATCTTTCCCCATGAACATTACTTATGATATTTGGAGCTGTGGTGGCCTAGTAGTTTGACCTATCGCCTCTCAAGCAGAGGGTCGTGGGTTCAAACCCCGGCTCGCACCTCTGAGTTTTTCGAAATTCATGTGCGGAATTACATTTGAAATTTACCACGAGCTTTGCGGTGAAGGAAAACATCGTGAGGAAACCTGCACAAACCTGCGAAGCAATTCAATGGTGCGTGTGAAGTTCCCAATCCGCACTGGGCCCGCGTGGGAACTACGGCCCAAACCCTCTTGTTCTGAGAGGAGGCCTGTGCCCAGCAGTGGGACGTATATAGGCTGGGATGATGATGATGATGATCTTTCCCCAACGGGGATCGAACCTCAAGTTTCATAGTAAGGATCTCAAACCAGTCAGCTATCAAAAAAAAACCGGCCAAGAGTGTGTCGGACACGCCCAAGATAGCGTCCCGTAGCCATGACAAAAAAAAACAAGTAATATTATGTGCCTGATTCAATAAATTATTATGTGCGTTATAACACAAAATTAAAACACTTACTACAGTCTTAAAATCTATTACCAGAAAAAGAGCGTATCTTCACGGCACTTGCGTCCTTTTGTTGAGAAGCGCAGTTTTTCGGCAATAACTCAAAAACGGTATATCCGATCATGTTGAAACCAATTTTCGTTGAAAGTATTTATTATGCGTTACCTTTCCATATGTTTTGCATATTTTTTGAACAAACGGTTTACAAGATAGAGGAGTGGGGGGGGCACAATTTTTGCTACTTTGGGAGCGATTATTTCCAGAAATCTTCACTTAATCAAAAAAGTTTTGACCACACGTTGATGCGAGTTAAAAAAAATATTCAATTTCTGTTACGTGTATGGAGTGCCCCCCCTATAAATATTTATTTTTGTAATCAAACTACAAAACTAAATAGCGGCTTTGACAAGACATCTGTACTCCTAATTTCATTGATATACATCTTGTAGTTTTCGAGTAAAATGCCTGTGACATACCTACGGACGGACGGGCAGACAGACAGACAGACGGACTTAACGAAACTATAAGGGTCCCGTTTTTGCCATTTTGGCTCCGGAACCCTAAAACCGCATTTTTCAAAGGAACTACAGCCTCTTGGGAGGGTTGAATTTTATTGCACCAGATCAGTTATGTTAACTTTGATATCGAAACCCTTCGTTTTGGATTGTTGAATTCGCAGTTGGCTTGTAACCGGTTAAAATTACGAGTTTTGTCTCTCGGGGTGTTTGAAGCAGAGTGAAGTCGGTAATCTATCACTCAGGTTAGTTTGGGTTCAATTTGGAGTGATTTATTTACACTTCTTTCGTTTGCTATGTTCCTTTGGGAAACATAATTTGGCGAGATAATAAACTTGTTATTTTAGAATCACGCTATTTGCTCTTGAACACGTACATTTAAACATCTCGCACTTCAAGTTGATTGCCATTTATTGTTATACCAGCTGTTCGTGGCTCCGTCTGCAAAGAATTCGCCTATCGTTATTCCGAGGAAATTATGTAAATTTGTGATAAAAACTATTCTAATACTAGGTAATTTCATCTACATCAATTCAACCATTTAGGCATGAAAAGGTAGGTAGGCAGACAGACAGAATAACTTTCGCAATTATAATATTACCACGAGCTTTGCGGTGAAGGAAAACATCGTGAGGAAACACAAACTGCACAAACCAGCGAAGCAATTCAATGGTGCGTGTGAAGTTCCCAATCCGCACTGGGCCCGCGTGGGAACTATGGCCCAAGCCCTCTTGTTATGAGAGGAAGCCTGTGCCCAGGATGGATTTATAGTAACAAAGTAAAGATGAGTAAGGTAAAAAAGTAAGGAAGGATAATGTTCTGAATTCGTTTTTATCCTTTTTTTATATTTACATTTCTATTACTATGCATAGGGTTTTCAAGCTTATCGGCAAAGCAAAATCTTAGAGGACAAAATTAATCATGGTCATTATGATAATATTTTGTGCCTACGTTATTATGACGAAAACTCAATTGCTACTGTTACCACCGTCATCATATTTTGGTTACCAAAACAACAAGGTTACGATAGTAAACCTGGCTACACGGTGCGTGTGACCATTATGTCACGTCATTGTTAATATTTAACAACGCAACGTTTGGCTACTGCCATCGAGTTGACTAAAGATAAGGTGACAAATGTTAATAGTATAAAAAAAAATATGTCAAAAACCCAAAACATTGTAGAATCACGTCGGGTACCCCATCGTGAACTCTGACAAACACTTAGCCAATTATTAATAGAATAAATTGAAATTTAGTCCAAAAAACTCTATAAAAATGATCTGATTAAAAAAATACAGGAACGTTCAAATTGTTAAAGCAATAATAATAGTCATTTGAAATTCTAGGAACGCTTCAATTGAAAGAGGCGTCATGAAATGACGTCGTAGCAAGAGGAATTCTGCCGTAAGGTAAGCCTCAAAGCAAATGATGAGAAAAGACTTTTTCACTTCTCATGCTCGTAAAGTTGATGTTTATGCTGGATCTTGGCGACATAAAATGACTTTTTATGGACTAGTGCATAAAATAAAATCTTCTTCTAAGACCAAGGTAATTAGGTGTCAACAGCCACAGGCAAATTTTTTTTTTATATTTTTTAATAAATTTTTTATTTATATAAAACTAAAAATCAATCAAAATAAATCACTAAAACAAAAATATAGTTATTATATTAATGCATGTAAAATAAAATTTACGTAGTGAGTGAACATTTCATTGTTGCTATTTCATTTCCTCGCCATCGAAGTGAAAAGCAGAGTGTAAAACTCGAGCATTAAATCCATTTTCCCCTCGACGTGTCCGTACCGGCTCGGGTGGCTATATGAACGTCTTGGGTAAAATGGCTCGTTTTATGCTCTTGTTGTACAATCTACTTTTAAATATTTCTTACTGTATATCCATTAAAAAATAACGTGCCTACCTATCATCGTACGTCCGTGAACAAACTACGTCCTACTGACTCAATACTGAACAATACAACGGAAACTCTCCCGCCAGCTAAAGTCGTATATCGCATGTCGCTCAGAAATTAATGAAAAGTAGCTTATGCGTTGTCAAAACACACCCCCAAGTCCATTTACAAGGTATTATTGATGATGCAAGGCGGGACCGAAAGCAATTTGGAGTTTAATGAAAAATGGAACGTTATGCAACAAAATTACACGAAGGAATAGTAAAATTAACGAACTGCTTGCAAACGTGGAAATATCCATAGTTGTTTTTAAGGTACGTAAAATACCGCTGTAATTAATACTATTAAGATAAACAGGCTATTTATACAATTCTTACCTGTATCTAATTTGCGTAATTTATAAATAAATTTGATTAAGTATGACTAATTATTACTTGTATATTTATATCTTCGAGATTTTGAACTTATTAAGCAGTATTCTTACGTCAATGTTTCCAACTTATTTGCGACTTTAAAAGATTTCAATTGTTAGCCAAATGTTTTCTTAGCCATTGCAAAAGCAATTACTTATCTTTTAAGACATTGTCATAGGTGTCAACTTTCAACTTGATTTTCTGGAGGTTTCTACAAAAACAAAAACAAATTGTTTGGCAAAAGTTTTAATTCAATATTTTTCGAGCAAAGCAAACGTTTAAAATTTGAAGATAAGTGTTACGAGTAAAATAACATCTATGTTTTAAAGATTTCTTATCATGGCATACTGAGCGGAAAAAAATCTGGCGCTCAAATGTATGCAGTAATAGGAATTTGGTATGTAGAGTGGACCACATTTTGTGCGCTGAGTAGGTATATATTTAATAGAATAACGATTTACTCTGCTACATTATTCCAAGTAAACGCCTGCAAAGTTCACAGTTGGCTAATTTTGGCACTGAAACGCGTCTGTCTAGATGTCAATTTGTGAATTGTCAGAATTTTTCTCCGATAAAATAGTAATTTAACTGTCATTCCAAGAATTTTCTTCTATTAAATGTACAGGAACTCAGCCATACTGAGATTCTATCCCAAGATCCCCGTAGGTAGAATGTTATCCATCGCTTTTCCACTGTTATATAATATTTGCTAGCTCAACGTTATCCTAGATCGTTATAATCCAAGCTGATCTTCCGACGACGACGTAATTTATTCGAGAATATTTGAAATCGAATAAACTAAGTAATAATACGTATTCAGAATCTATAAAAGTCCTGGCTGATTCCGAACCCATAATTGCTAGTTTAATGTTTCTAAATTTATGTGCTATTACTCTTCAAATTGAACATAAATGAGCTTTTAGGAAATTCGTATACTCGTACACTAAAATAACATTTCAATAGTGTTTGTGAAGTTACCAAGCACTGGGCACTTGTAGAAACTAAAGCAAACCATCGCTATGCGAGGTGAGGCGGAGATTCAGATAATGATGATTATTTTTCAAAACATATCACGCCGTAAAGTGTTATATTTTGTACCTGGAGTATAAGTATTTCCTTGCAACAAATGTTTTGAACGTGCTCGCGTTAAAATGTCAATTACTACGGGAACAGGTGTAGAACATTTTGTTGCAGATACGCGCCGCTAGAAGCACTGTCTACTTTCTTATAGTAATGGACACGTTAACGCTATAATGTTAGCATGTTTGTGACGCTGCGTATTAAAAAAATCGCTTGGCGTATTACGAGTAAACACCACCTCGCATGTGTACAAATATTTGTTTACAAATTAATAAGAACATAGATGTGAAACTACCGTGAAGCAGAGTCATATATAGTGAAGTGAAAAAAACCCGGATAACTCCAGTCTTAAATCGAGTTTAGCTTGACATATTTCGGGCTGATCCGTAGCCCTTTTTCTGGGAGCACACGGCACGGCGGCTGCTGCAAAACGCGATGCGGACTGCCGTAATGTTCCGGAGTTATTATCGTGAGTTGATCCGTTCAATTGCGTTTTTTTTTGCGTTACAAATCCTTACATTTGAGAATTTCCATGTCATTTTTTAAAACCTTCCAATTAAACTGGAGACCTAAATTTAATGGTTTGTGCAAGCAAAGCTGCGGCTAAGGTATAGTATGCTAATAAAATTCAAATCAGTTCATAGAGATAATAAAAGAATAACAGCGAAGGGAATAATTTATTTTTCCTTCTCAAAAATAGATTGACACAAGAAAGCTGAAATCATATTCAAATGAATAATAAAACAGCAATCGATTCATCGTAAATTTAAATCAAGTCGTAAGTTGTCAAACTGAAATTGGCTGAATAATTCTGATCCGTAAAAATACATCGATTTATTTCGGTTGAATCACAACCGTTTTATGAAACCAGAAAATAAATATTCTCTTACGTTGCTACTAATCACGTGTAGCAACACATGCTTAGTGGAGGACCCTTTTGGTGTCAGAATCAGAATCAGAATGTTTTATTGCATGACTGTGTCACTTAGATGATAGTACATATAAGGTAGGTACAGTACGATTACTTGGAGTTAACACTTGACAGATGGGCGTGCCTTCAGTCAATTTTCAACTTTGAGGTCATGCAAATAAACTAGTTTTTACATAATCTGTAAATGTGGGTAGCGGTATACTAAAAATGGCTTTATTTGTATGACGCCAAAGTTGAAAATTGACTGAAGGCACGCCCATCTGTCAAGTGTTAACTCGAATAAATCAAACTGTACATAAATATAAGGTCCTTTCGTTTCTCTACTCTACTTAATTTAGTTTTACTGTTAGTTTTAGTTTTATAACTGTAAGTTGGTGGTACAGTCAAGGGCAAAGACAGTCATTATAACTTTAGTACATTGTTACTGTATGCCGTCTGTCAATTTTATACAAAACTTCTAACATGAATTGACAGCTACAAAGTGTAAATATATATTCGACTTCGACTGGTAGAACAAAAATAAATCATTCTTTCTTTACTTTTTTTTTCAGGAATACTGCAGATAGCACTAGTTTTTTTATTAAGATTCCAAAAAGTGTCAGTCAGTGGTACACTATTAATAAGGCTTGGCCTGTCTGTCAACCCTTCTGTTGCAGGGCTGTATATTATAGTGTAACTAACTGTGCCCGCGACTTCATCTTCGAAGTATTGCTTCAACGCGGGAACTATACAACTTTCTTAGGATCTTTAACTATCTCCATACATTTTATCACTATCAGTTGAGTACTTAAAGTGTCAAAGCGTACCAAAGAAACAAGTATACAAGAGTATTGACACATAGGTATACTGTCAATTAAGTTTGGTGGAACCTGAAAAAAAAATAACAATGTGTAGGTAACGTTGCAGAAGTGTGATCAATGTAGGTAGCCGAAACGGTTCTCTATCATTTACCCGAATTTCATATGCCATAATGTATCGTTTTCCATTATTTTCATTTGCCATAAAATAATTTATTTATGAAATAGTATTTTCTTCAGTGTTGATATTAAACTCATAATCCCGAAGGTCCATATCAATGAACTATAAACAGTTCTTTGCTCACCCGCGACCACGCGATAGCAACGACTATACGCGTGATGCGTACCTACTTGAATTTGTGTTTTAATTTGCTTTGTTCTGTTGGGTTTTGTCGCAATTTACATTAAACGAAACGAAACGGTTGAGCAAAAAACAAAACACTTCTGCATACAAATGAAAACAAATGTATAATTTGAATTAACGACTCGTATCATGTGCTTAGCATAAATTATTAAGCGCATTCACCTTTTTTATTGCTGTTGCGTTTTCATGCGTTACATATATCGTATCTCTGTGTTCAAAATAAATAAAAAAATTACAAAAGCAGAATAAGACAGTTTATACTGTACAAAAATTGGTGATCTTTACTTGGGAATTGAAGTTTTTAGACATTTCAGGGAAAAACTTGCTTTTATAAGTTCTGTACAATCATGTCTTCTTATAATATATAAAATGTTTCTGTTTTATAAGAAAAACTTGATTTGTTCTTATTCTAGACATCGTCTATTATGTTCGTATGAAATGCAATTTGAATTAAAATCAACAACATGACCGTACTATTACTTAATAGTACGGTCATGTTATGAACATAATGACGCTACTTCTACAGTGAAATTGGTTGTATAATATCGACATTGTGTTGCATTTGGTGGAGTCAGAAGAGTTTAAACTTTCTAACATTTTAGAAACATTAAGTTTTAGTTTGAAATTAAGAAATTATCACTTACATACTTTTCGCGATTTTGTTAAGTATTTTGCTATTATACCTACCAATTTTTGCGATAGCATTTTGTATTGAAACTTTTGTGATATTGCTTTTGTTCTTGTTTTTTTGTTGTGATTCTTAAAAATTGTTGTTCGATAATTCTATATAATTTTTTAGGTAACTTACAGCACCTTTAAGCCAACGAAATTAATTCAATAGGTATTTTGTTTTATTTAAGGCACAATTTTTTTTTAAGTGCTTTAAACATAACTTTGTTATGAATTTTCTACGTACCTCTGAACTATTCCAGATACTATCAGATACGCTATTTTTTGTTCCGATATTCCTATGACATACAAAGAAAAAAAGAAGACATTTATTCACTAACACAGAAGACACATATTTACAGCAAAATTCTGTCAAATAAAGAAAAAAAAAATACAGAAAAACACACATAAAAATAATTGCTAAATACCATAATACACAATTTTGTGTGTCTCCACGAAAATGAAACATACCTACGTAAAATCCAGAAATTTTAATCCATATGACTAGAAACATGAAATTTGTGTGGACATTTCTTCATTTTCGACGTCAATGGAGTGTCAATAATATCCACCGGAACTTGGTGAAACTCCAAAATTTCGGAAATGCAAGCAAAGCCCCGGATAAAGGCCAGTATAAAATAAACGTTAAACACTGAATACATTTGTAATGAAACCTTTCTCTTACGTGTATTGCCACCTAAATAAATACAACTAGTAACAGGTGAAATTCCGTGCCCCCTAGTTAACCTAATATCTTTCTATCGGGCTAAATGAAAACAAGGGAAAAACCGTTTCGTCCTCAAAAGGGTTTGCCGAGGCGGAAATTTGCCCTACGTCACATGGGTACCCTTCGAGGGACGAAAGAGGTTGCCGTGTGTAAGTATTTTGAGAGACTCTTACCTTTTCTGCAGAATATATAAGTTTAAGTTAAGTTACAAAGTAAGAGGACAAACTATTTGGATTAGAGAACAAGAGCAGGTTGTTTTTATAAAGATTATTTTAAGGAACGAACAAAGTTTTGAAGAAGAAAATTTGGGGTGAAAGGATGTTAGGAACGAAAGTATGATACCATTTCTCATGAAACCCGCAAAATTAACGATTAAGGTACCTCCAGCTTTCTGTAAAACGTTGACGATTAATGGGTGATGGTTCTTCGACAGATTATAAGGTGTTAACTAAACAGATTTAAAGCTGAGGCATTTTTCCGACTTTGCTTTTAAAGCCCGACTACGGTAAGTGCTTTTTAGCTGCATTCTATCATGTTCATTTGGACAAAATTTTCAATTTTATGTTTTTTTAAAACCCTTGTCGTGAACTTTTTAAAAATTTTGACATCCATTCAATGAATAAAAATGTTATACTTGGCGATGCAATAAAATATTATAAATCGCCCCTAAGACACGTTCTACCTACAAAGTAAGTACCTACTCGTACCTAAGTATTTTAAGTATCCTAAACTTACAATTTATTGTCAATTTAGAATAATAATAAAATAGATAATGCATTAAATAAAAAAAAAACTATACTAGACATAGAGAAAACTTACATAAAATAAAAATGAAACCTAAAAACAAATTACTTAAAGAGAACCCCTTAAGCAAGGTCCCGAAGATGCTGGTAACGTTGCCTCTTTGAATAGCTAAGCTACCTAATTCTTTGTCCGAGGAAGCTGCCAGCTTTTCGGTCACCTGTGACATCTACTAACTTTTTCGATTTTTTTTTTTAAAGTTTAAAAGCGCTAGGACCCCAATAGGACCCCACGGACCAAGGGTCTCAACACCGAATGAGACAAAGTCATATTCGGTGCCTAGACCCCTGTATTTGGATAATTTTTCCTTTTCAGAAGCTTCTGCTGCTGCACCGGCTCTGTTGCAGGTTTTATGGAGATCGGAAGGAGCCAGCGTGTCAGAGCAAGTAGCGTCCCACACAAGTTCATTAACATTCACTTTAACAATTCTCTTAAAATGTAGACCAAAATAAGCGGTTATAGATCAGACAGAAATCAAGTATCCAGGTAGTTTCAATATCGGTTACGTACTTAACAAACCCTCGATTCCATTTTCCTGATTCTATCAACGTTTGACGTTAATATTCAACCTCGATAGATCGAATAGAATTCTAAAGATTTATTTTGGAGCATGAATGTTGATTTTATAAGTAGATAGACCGATCACGCTTTGTGATTTCTAATAACAAACCTATTTATTCTATTTGGTATTTGCATGACATTGAATGAAATATTTCTATAAACAGAACTAATAACAAGAAGAACAGAAATGTCACGCAAGTTACAAACGCAAGGCACCAATATGATAAGAAAACCACCAGTTTATTTAACTATAACTTTTTTACCTAATTTTATGAGATCCCCCCGCAAGACTTGACAATGTAATTTAGGATACTAATACTTCGGGATTGGTAGCGCCAAATAGGTAGTTTTATTAGGTTTTTTGCGTGGCTTTTGATTAACCTCCTTTTTTCACGTAAAAAAAGATATAGACTTGGCAGTCAGTTAATCACGTATTTTGTCGCTGTCCCTTCTGCACGCCTACAAACAAATTTTATAACGCGTTTGACATAAGTGCGCCACTTGACTGGCCGACTTGAATATCGCCTGTCAGGAAGACTGAAAAGAAAAAAATGGGGTCTGTCGTAGCTAACGTGCTTGCTGTCGATAAAATATTGGAAGAACAGCTAAACATACAATTCAATTTCTCGGTTTTTGTCGTAAATGACTTGGGTGCAAGGAACTGTAGTGGCCCTTTTTTTACAACAGCTAAACACGGACAGTTGCTGCTAATTTTGTGTGTGTGTGTTGTGCGCCGCACTACTGGGTTGCTCAAGATCATCATAGGACTCTGGTCTCCGGACCTTGGGCTTGGTGAGACACAAAGGATATCTCAAGTTAGGCGTACGGTGCATTTCCCTCTGAATGCCATCGTTTCAAACCCCAAATATACATACAGTCCACCAAAACGCTGGTGGCTGATATTGAAATCCTTCACTCGTAAAGATCGTATAGAAACCTTCGTTTCTTCGTACCTTCAGGTTTTCCAATTCCAATCCCTGATCAAGACATAACTTTCCGCGCTAACAGAGATATTATTTAATAAGTATTAGAGTAAATGAATTGGTAATTGAACCAATAAAAATTCGGCTTTGTGTTTTTAGGTTTTACGTAATAAGGGCTAGTGAAATTAGCTTGAAAATTCTTCGGGCTGACGAAGGGGAAGATATCAATTTGGTATATATATAAGGTAATTTATGACTAATTTGAGACCGGTAATTGCCAAAGTAATTTATTACAACCCACAATAAATCTAACAAAATCGTTAAATCCTAACCCATTGTTAATGAGCTATTTACTCGCAGGTTAACAATGACCTGTTGAAATAAGTTTGAAATTACCCGTAACTTTTAATACAATACCTATCGTCGATTTCTGAAGTGAATCATGAACACTCAGCTTGTTAAGGTATATCTAAAGTAAAATATACAAAAAATGTGTGTTTGTTTGTTTACAGTGATGAATAATCTCAAAATACACTAAACCGATTTAAAAATTCTATCATTTAGAACCAATTTTAAACTTCGTTGAGAACCATCTTGATTAAACTAGGTACCTACGAGAAGCTGTCGATCAAAAAACCGTATCAAAATCAATCCGTTTAGGAGCTATCATACGAAACATGGACACGCACACGCAGCGTTAAAACTAGTAAAACCCCTATAATTAAAATACCACAAAAGGGACTTATCACGCTAAACACACGAGTAATATTTACCTCGACGTTCCGACCACCACTGAGTCTACTCGTGACCACGGCCACTGTAATGCAGTCGAAACGTCGAGGTAAATATTACTCGTGTGTTTAGCGTGACAGACAAGTCCCATTTGTGTTATATTAATTACCTATGAGTGAAAATCACGAAAGAATTGAACATTATTGTAAAACTCCTCTTTTTGCGCCTGCGGTCTGGGGTTAGATAGACTTTTTTAATCTCGAAAAAATGCACAGTTTCTACGGGACGCAGACATAGTTACAAGCAACACCTAGTAATAATGTCAGAAAGTGAAAAGGTATGATTGTGTGTTTGTTTGTTTTGTAATAGTTAAATTTGAAACTACTGAACCGGCTTTAAAATGTCTTTCTCCTATAAAAAGCTACACCAGTAACATACCTTTATTTTATTCCGGAAACGTGTTACTTTCTCTTGGGATACAGATGAAGTTGCGAGCAATATCTAGTAACGGTATAATTTTATTCCATCGCCAAAGTCAATCTTCAAAGTTTCTTAGCGACGTAATTATTAATTGAACGGTTCAGCACACAATACATAATTTATAACTTGGGCTATAGTACGCTTAGGCCTTTCTAAAGGCTTGAGTGCCAATGAAGCAGTTTAAGAGGAGGCGCTACCGGTATTTTTCGCAGACGAAAGATCTTGTTAGTTTTCGTCCTAAATCGTAAATCAAGAGACCTCAGATTTTTTCACCTGCGTATCTCAATCCCGTGGGAAAATCAGAGTGGAAAGTACTTATAATAAATAATGAAACCATTTTTTCAATACAGTTGCTCAAAACGTGCACTTTTTCAGCTGTTTAGCATGTGCAAAGTTCGTTTTTGCCAACTAGTGGTTTTATTTTCCATTTTTTTTTAATTTATGCTTGTTCCAAGCAAACTTTCGCGATTGTAATACAACATTTGTAGCCGTAGAAGCTGCAGATACCTTTATTGCGCACTATTTAGGGGTGGCGGAGTCAGTCATATTAAAAGATAATATTTATTTCGACACCTTCTCAAACGTTTCCTTACTCGTAAACCCGTTAAGGCCTCTTAAAATCTAATTTCCTTTACAAGTGTTTCTGACCTTCTGTAAAATTTATAGCGCTTGATCAATAATAGTACCTACCATAATACGAGTATGTGCGTAGAGGTTTGACCATTGTGTTAATAACATATTATTACACAAAGCGGTCTCTATTTTTAATTGCAATGTAATACTCAGTTCATCATCATCATCAGTTCATCCCAGCTGATATACGTCCGTAGTTCCCAAGCGGACCCAGTGCGGATTGGGAACTTCACACGCACCATTGAATTACTTCGCAGGTTTGTGCAGGTTTCCTCGTGATTTTTTCTTCACCTCAAAGCTCGTGGTAAATTTCAAATGTAATTCCGCACATGAATTTTGAAAAAATCAGAGGTGCGAGCCGGGGTTTGACCCCACAACCTACTGCTTGAGAAGCGATAGGTCAAACCACTAGGCCACCACGGCTTCGTGTAATGCGACCATGTAATACTACCATGAATTAAATTTGTACTTAGACAGTTAATAACTAGTTATTAGCCAGAAGTAACTAATTCACATTTGTTAACCTAGGGTTTTTTTTTAATAATACCTACACATATTATTCCTATAAGTTTTTTTGTTAATTGCAATTTAGTTTGAAATGTAGGTAAAAGGTTAGGTATTTCCTTTTATTTATTTTTAAGTCACTTGCCTGCGACTTCATCTGCGATGAATTTGCTTATCGCTTTCCCTCAAGAACTACGTAACTTTCCGAAAAATACTATTCATGTTCTTTTCAGTCTGAAGCTACAAATTATTCCAACTACTAAATAAAACACTTGCAAAAGTCATACCCTAACCAACAAAAAGTTGGAAATCCCCTGATTTTGACAAAACATGTCTAAGAACCATTGCTAGAAAACCTGCTTTGAAATAAATAAAAAAACGCATTCAAATCGGTCCTCCCTTTTAAGAGCTACGGTGCCACAGACAGACAGACACACAGACACGCATAGCGATCAAACTTATAACACCCCTCTTTTTGCGTCGGGGGTTAAAAAGTAATCCATACCTACATGAGAGAAAGATATCCAAAATATATCCATCGGCGCTCCGCAGAGCCCAGACAAGGCCCTTTCGAATTACACATTTCCATATATAATTTCTCGATACATTTCCCTTTTGGTCAATGTAACTTTAATGTATTCATCCATTTGGATTCATGGAGACCGTCCTTACCTTCTCATTTGTACTGTGTGACTGGCCCGTCGAAGCGTAAATTTACTTTGTTGGATCTTATACCTACACTTCCAGAACAATGGCCACTGAGTCTCGTTTGAATTTCTAAGCCTTTACCGGAATGATTAAAATTCTTTTATACTGAGCAGTAATTTCGACTGAAAATCCTTTTAGTACTTTTTAATACGGATCGGTTTTTTTGTAGTGTGCGATTGCTTAAAGTTAGATGGTTAAATAAATGATGAGTTATTTTGTACGACCGTTATTTAACGACGTTATTAAATAAGGTTTTAAAAGCAATCACAATCTTTAATTGGCCATCTTTAAATACATGGCGACTCCTAAGTCGTAAGCGGATTCTGATATTGTTCATTCTGAGCCATTAGTTTGAACGCTCCTAAGCAAAAATATATAATAACTGTAATTATTATTTTTATTACTTAAGCTGTGAAAGTAGGTTTAAGTAGGTTGCATTTAACTTGAAATCCGTGTTGTAAATTCGATAAAGATCTTTAGGGATGTAAGTAAATTTTCTCAAAAATGTCCGTAAAAGTTGACATTATTCTTTACATATCAGAAGGTGAGGTGCATAGTTTATGGTCAGCGAAAAATTAAAAAGTTAAATAGATTGCAGGCGCGCTAGCTCGACAATAATGAATTAGCGCGCCTGCAATCAGTCACATTTTTTTTTAAAGTTAAAAAGGCCATGGAAATGTTGGCACAAGTCGTATACAGCCAAGTCTAATGGGCGGTATCAGATATTTTTTTGGAACTCCGGACTTTTCCTATTGGGTCTGAAATAGCTTGTGGTGTTTTCGGTGGAAAAATACACCTGCAGTTTATTTTTAATGAAAAAGGCGGGAAAGCATAAGAAAAATATTGAAATAAAATTAAATTTATAATAATATTTTGAGAAAAAGTTTATTCTATTTCAGAATTATTCACCATTTTTGAGAAAAGCTTTATATTAGTCTCGGCTGGAATAGCAATTGCTGGCTTCGTATTAGTTAAACGGACTCGCAAGCTCGTCCGTTTAATACTCATACTCAGCCAGCAATTGCCTACTTCCAGGCCACGACAATAATCTACTATTAAAAATCGAATGGTGCTCTTTTGTATTCACGAACTGGTAAATAAGAAGATTGTAATGCGTAATACTTACCTCGAAACCTCCATGCTGGCATAATGCTGCTGGCCAGTGCTGGCTGATTGTGCCAAAGCCAAAGAGCGCGAGGCCATTAAAAAAAAAACAAAAGACGTTTGGTGCGATAAATTTTCTTCTGCTCTGTTACAAATGAGGGCTATCGTTTTTTGTCTCACTAGATGGCGCACTGTTGCGTGAGGTTTTTAAGTATTGCTTTCAAAGTCTGTTATTTCGGGCGTGAAAACAAAGTTTAGATTAAAATCATATTTAATACCTTAAAACCGTACCATAAAATATCGAGCATGCCACAGTGTTGCATAGTCCCCGTTTTGTTCGTAAAAAAGGAGAGGACAGGTTTCCGAAAGACAAAACTGTCTCAAACATAGACATTCATTGCCCCGGAACGCATATTTGCCATAATTAATTTCAGATATTGCAAAATATTCACAAAATTATTCTAATTAAATAAACCCGCGTAGCTCACCCAAAAACTATGAGATTTGACATTTCGGAGACCTCACGCTACACTAGCGCCTCTAGTGGCGAATTCATACGCGATAGCCCTCATTGCGTATACATTTATAACGGTTTTTCTTTATTTCCTCGCATTTTTGATGAAAAGTAGTGTTCTCAACTACTCGAGTGTAAATGATCAATTACACCTGCGAACTGTAAGCACCCTCTCTCGCTTTGCTCGCTCGTGCGCCTAAATATCTTGGGTGCAATTGATCACTTACAACCCTTGTTTATCAATCTACTATTAGACAGATAGAAAAATGGAGAAAGAGAGAGAGAGGGAGAGAGAGTATGTATGTGAGAAAGAGAGAGAGACATTTATGCATATTCGATATACTGGGAAAGATAGGGTATCCTAATTTTTCCTTGAAATTGTCATTATATCTTGCTTAGTTTTATTCAATTCAATCTCATTGTCATTTTTTTTCGTCAGCCGTAGGACGTCCACTGTCGGATTTAGGCCATTCATATAACTTATGTCTTTGTATTTGGTAGATGGAAACTTTAAGAAGCATCACACTGACGGTGAAAAACTTCATACAGAACAGAACCAGTCTTGTAGAAAATTTACCATATCGTTGGTAAGTTTTTAGGTGAAGTTTAATTAATTAATGTTTATTGTATTCTGCTAGAGCTAAACGCCTAGACCTAATTACTTACCCTCTAATACCTCAAGACGCTTCTTCAGTTCATGTTAATTTAAAATCCATTTGTTTTACCTATCGCTTGAGAAACAGCCCTATTATTGGCAATGAAAGGGCTCACGAGAACCGTAATAGATAGAGACTATCTGACTAGGGAGAAGATAGATAGCGTAATTCCATTGTCTTGGGCACGAAACCCCAAAAAGATACAATGGCAAAAGAAAAAATAAATTTAATCCTTACATTGTCATCGGGAGACACCCTGAAAGTCTCGAAATATGGGAAAAAGCATATTTGGTATACTTTTGTGGATCATTATCCTTTAAATTGTTTTCGTATAGCGAGTTTTGATATTTTAGGATGTTATAAGAGTGGCATTACATTTTGTACAAAGGTTTTACGATCTTCAAGACTCTTACAGTCCCTTTAGTGTCGTATCCAAAGGTGACGACTAAGCTTACGTGAGAACGTTATAACAAAAAAGAATCAGGAGTTTGCTTTTTATAAAACGTTTACTTTCTTCGCAATATATTTTGAAACAATCTATTATTGAATTTCCCTTGCTCCGCCGATACCTCACGTGCAAGATGTTTACGTCTGTTTAACACATATGTTTTCGAGCATAAATCTCCCTCCTTCACTTCCACATAAACAAGCACCGTTCCCAAAAAACAAATAACGCACTATGCTTTAGTTCGAGTTACTCGTATGTCATATTTTTAGCTTTGATAACGAACTTGTAAAATTTTCGAAAGACGTGGATATTGTGTCGATCTGTGTGGAATTGCTGCAGATTATAACATGTAGGTATTTTTCTTAAGCGTAGCTGTCTTACACAGCGTCAGATAGCGGCAGAGTAAAAGGAAAGGTTTTATATCATTGACCTCCGCAAAAAAAACATAATCAATTAATTAATCTATTAAGTTACTCTAGAGACAAGTAATAGTAATTCCCAAAGTAACTTCTCTTAAGGACACTACGCTACTCGTAAGACTCGAAAGTTTCTTACCTACGTTAGTTACCAAGACTTTCACTTTAAGAGATGGTATAGGTAATCTAAAAGTTAATCAATAAACACTTACTTTTAGAGAAACAAAAATGAATCTCAATAAACTTCCAATGTACTCGTACATTCGAACAGCAATGGCCGTAGTTTGAAAGGAAAATAAACGTTGCATTCGACTATTTGTTACCTTTAGGGGAGTTAAAGTAAAAACCTACATTGGAATTAACTGAGCCTGGCTGGATTTCAACATTAAATTGCAGTACTTAATTGTTTCCTCCCCCTCGTTATTCGTTTCTTTTTGTTTTTGCCTGTAGGTAATTAATATCTTTTTAAGTACTACAAGGGTATTCAATTATGTCTTGAGGCGCTTACTTTAACGAAATCCTGGTTTTCAAGTTATTTTCCTGGTTAGCATCTTTGCATTAGGTTTCGCGTAATTACTAATATTTACATATAAAAATATCTGCGAATTACATACCTACCCTACAATGCATCAATGCCGGATCACTTATATATGTACAATCCGCCAGATCACGAAATTCCTAGGAATATCGTGAAATGGCGCCATTTCATGATGAGTTGGCCAGGCATATAACGATGTGCCTGAGAAACAATACGGCAGATCGATTAGAGCAACGCATTATACCGGGCACATCGTGATATGCCGAAAAGAAGAAGAATTTAGGTACTATGGCAGCAAAGAGTCGATGGACAATTCCCAAACATAATCGTTGACACGTGAAACGGCGCCATCTATGTGTTGAAGTGTATTAGCGGTATTTACTTATTTACTAACTTAGTTAGTTTATTAAGATGCCACTAGATGGCGCTGGCGCTGACCTTAAAAAATATTTTATATTCATGTTAGAAATTTGATATTTCACTGCCGTAGTAACTAAATTATGTCCCTGCCTGCGAAGGCGCGTAACGACATTTTCTGTCTCTTTCGTACTTGTCGTAAGAGAAGGAGAATATTATTATTCGCATTACTATCGTTTCTTGTCCTTCAAATATTCCAACGATAAATTCTTTGGTGTGTGTGAAGTTCCAATCCGCACTGGGCCTGCGTGGAACTACGGCCCAAAGCCCTCTCATTCTGAGAGAAGGCCTGTCTCTCATTCTGAGAGAAGGCCTGTGACCAGCAGTGGGACGTGTATCTATAGGCTGGGATGCTGATGATAGATTAAATTCTTTATTTACGAGGCTCATGTTGCGAATTAGTGTCAACTTTAGTAATCTCCAAATCTAGCAGTAAATTTACAAAACACAAACTCAATATTATCGCCTGGTGGGATTTGAACTTGTGACATACGAACGAAGAACGAAGTTACAACCACTTGACCATCGTACTGTTATCTTAAGCGATGAAAATCGGATCTATATCGGGCGGGTCGTCTTAAATTAATCGTAAGTCATGCGTGTTTAACGAACTTCAAGAGGGTAGACTGAAG